>NC_068455.1:51071492-51358992 GCF_023373465.1 Oncorhynchus keta | reverse complement strand
CATTCCAGGGGAATGAGAGTTCTAGAAGCTCGTGTGTTTTAGGAAGATGAGAGTTCTAGAAGCTAGTGGGGGGGAAAATGTTTTTTTTCTTATTTTTAATTGTTGACGAAGGTGAAGCATTGTAGTTGAGCTGGTCCAGGTGCTATTTAAGAGTGTCTGGCCCAGTGCTCCAGTTGTCTTGATAGATGTGGAGAGTCAACACCTTTAGTTGCGCTTCCTGTGTTTAAGTTTGGAGTGGGTTTTTCTTTTGTTTGTCTCTTCTTGGGCAGACTTAGTGGGTCTCATTGTGGGTGTATTTTAGGTCCCAGTTGTTGTTACTAGTCAACTTTCAGTGGACACAGAGTAAAATTGAAAGATTCTTATAATACTTTTATTGCATCAAATGGTGGATTTATGCAACAGAATAGAGGGTTCTTATAACTATTGTGTCTGTGTGTTCTACTGAGGATGGGCCTCTGGAAGAAAACAGTGACAGGAGTTTTACAATGTCTTTTGGGTGATAAAACCTAAAGAGACTGCATTCCAGAGCATGAATTAATGTTTCTGTTCTATATGGTACCAGGGAGAGATGACCCCAGGGCCAGACCCTGGTCTCTACACAGAGTATTGTTTTTACAGCAGATACTGTCTGCTGTGAATGATAAGTACCTTTCATACAAATCTTAACCTTGTGACTCGTTCCATATTTCTTTTCTTGGTAATGTAGGTTGAAAGGGGTGTATCTTGGCTGTAAAAGACATTTGTATTTTTGTATTGGGGCTCTCAACGAATCATCTGGGGGTGATTTGTCGACCAGCCATCATTATCGTAGAGCACTCAATATGTGTACGTTGTATTGACTTGCTCCCTTATTAAGTGAATAAAGATTTAGTTTAATAATAACTCTGACTTGTGTGATAAGTTTGTCTCATTTGATATGAAAGAAATTAACCACATTTGGGTATGTTAATCTTCACTTGGTGACCGCTCCTGACGACCTGGGTAAATGGTGCACCAGGGATCCCTCAAACTTGGGATCTCAGGGAGACCACACTTTGGGAATGGAGCAGATGGACCCACCTTTGATCTGAGAGGGGAGTGGATACCAAATCTCAAACCTCGTTTAAAAAGAGGTGAGCGAAACACGCAAAGTGTAGTTTTTAGAAAAGCCTCGTAGCCTCTGTCTGTATTCCTGTGTGAGGGGGCACCTTGGAGGTGTAAACAGAGCCCAGTCAGGTGGCTCTGAGTGTGTATTTTCCCAGTATGGGAGGAGTTGCTAGATTTATTGAATAAACATTTTTCCATAAAGTTCGAGTGAACCAAGATGGCTGACAAGCTGTTGATGAAGCGTCCCGCCCACTAGATTATACAACACAACGGCAGAATCACCTGAAAGAGGCACATCGCCATCTGCTGACTGGAGTTGGTATCGCAGTTGAGAAAATATTTTCAGACAAAAAGCTAAAAAGCGACTGCCTCTGAAAACCAACGACTCCCTTTGAAAACGGGCTATGTGGCATCAAACATTTATTATAGTGTAAAAATGTACTACAAAGTGTAGCTAAATAAGAATAACTTTGGTCATAACCACTGTCGTGTCTCTGGCTATGCCGGATTAAGTGATATGACATGCTATAAAATAAATGTATCCGTAATTAATATTACCTGATTGAGCTAATCATGTAAATGTAATTAACTAGAGAGTCGGGGCACCACAAAAAATAATATTTATAGAGCTGTTATCTTCCGAACAAACTCTTAAAGACCTAGTAATATTTTACATCAATAGCAGTCAATATTAATCGTCACCTTAATTCAGTCTCATCTGAAAGTTGTAAATTCTTGGTTATCTTCACGAACCCTGGCTAACAAGTTGAATCAGCAATACAAAATTGGGTTTAATTATTTATTTACTAAATACCTAACTAATCACACAGAATTACACATACACATAATTAATCATAACTCTGGGTTTGAGTGAAAGAGCGGGAAGACTGGGGAACAAAGGGCAAAGCTGTGCTATTGTAAATACAATATCTTATGCATTCTAAATTACCGCCCATTTGGAAAAGAAAAATGAAATAAATATTTACTCTGAGCTGCGCTTCGGTTGGTTGGTGGTAGATGGAAGGCCGTGTTGCCCAATCGAGTCCTTTGTCCTCTGAAGAATGTCTATGCTGGTAAATTGGTTACATTGTAGTAACGTCATTGTGCGGTAGACGGGATATTCTGTCTGTTCCTTCCTAACCTGCGTTTGCAGCTGCTGTTGCTAACTCAACGGCTAGGAGGTATCACTTCTGTAGTGAATAAGAGTTCAAAGTTCACGCTGTTGGCTTCGTTCTGTAGTTATTATCTGAACCATTCTGACATCGGACCGTCGTCCTCACATCCTCGGAACAGGAGGTTATATTGTCGTCAAGGCTTTATATAGGAATGGAGAAAGTGGTGTGTTTCATAGTTTACAACCTATGTCTCTTCATGTGGGCGGGCCACTGAGTCGGGCCTAATTCACTCATGAAAACCCAATTCACACATTTTAGAAGCTAAAATCACATTTCATCCCATCACAAATAATTTCATATTCAAACATTTAAATTGAACAATTCCATGTGAATCCGATAACTCTGATGTGTAGACTTTACACTGTAGAGTTTGTCATCTTATCATTGATGAGAAGGTCTCAGATGACAACCGAACTGACATCATATTCATAAGAATATGTTCTTAACTGACTTGCCTGGTTAAATAAAGGTAAAAAAAAAAAAAAAAAAAAAAAGTACCACTGTTCAATTGGTCGGATTACCAGAATATAGTTAATTTCCCCCCACCTTCTGATGTTCCCAGAATCTCTATGTTAACCAAGGGGTGTGCAAATGTAACATCAGTAGGGTAGAGAGAGAGAGGAAAACGGAGGGAAGATGTATTTATGACTGTCCTACCCACAGGCCAACGTAATTTGTAATGTATGTTTTTATTGTGCAGCATTATTTGATATATTTTAAATGTCATGAAAAGCACCATACAAAGTAAATGTATTATTTATTCTGACATGTCTGCAGAAATGTTGCAATTTTGTAATGTGTTTTGTTTGGTAAATTGTTTTGTAAATATTAATTCACATTTGTGGTGCCACTAAATAAACAATTGATTCAGCACGTGACGTCCAAGGACGTCGAATTATGGGCGATATCAGGTCTGTTTTTTGTGGCCGCTATTTCGCCCCAAAATAGTCATACCAAATTGGGCTGTGAATAACTATGTAAATGCCTCTCTGACAAGGTGACTTTTATCAATATACACTCTAAAAAGTAAAGGTTCCTGGAGAATCCTTTTGAGGTTCTTCAAATTGAAACTGTGGGAGAACCCTTAAAAGTTATTCAAATAACCTTTTGTGGGAACCCCTATAAGTTCTCTGAAGAACCCCTTATCATGGTTGCTCAAATAACCTTTTGGGGTTCATTTTTTTAACTCCCTGTCCACCCTCCCTCCATTATAAAAACATATTTTAATAACAATATTGACTTAAATAATTAATTGTTTATTTAGTGGCACCACAAATGTGAATTAATATTTACAAAACAATTTACCAAACAAAACACATTACAAAAGACCATAATAAATCATACATTTACTTTGTACAGTGCTTTTCATGACATTTAAAATATATAAAATAATGATGTACAATAAAACATACATTAAAAATGTATCCTAGTTAAACTAACAATATTGTAGACTTGATGCTAAAATACAGATTTTTCAGCTTTCGTATGTATATCATATTAACTTAGTTATGTTAGGAAGTTTGCCATCTTTATGACCATCCCTGGTAACTTCATCCCAACTTGTCTTATTCCCAGAACACAGTAACTTAACAACATTGTTACGGCTTTCTTGTGGTGAAGGAGAGTCGGACCAAAATGCAGCGTGTAGATTGCGATCCATGTTTAATAAACAAATGTAACACGAATCTAAATACAAACACTACAAAACAATAAACGTAACGAAAACCGAAACAGCCTAATACTGGTGCACATACACACAGACCAAGGACATCAAGACATCATGTTATATTATTATAATAAATTATTTCGAGACATATTCAGAGCCAAACATCAACCCAATTTAACCTTTTTAACTGTTGTCGCATCCAAACTTGTCACCATCGTTTTCAGTTGTAATTGTGAAGTTCCCGGAAGAAGTCCAGCAACAACGGAGGTTCCTCGATGAACCCACCTTCTAACAAGTTCTTTGAATAACCTTTTGGGGCTGTTTTTAATTGACCAACCCTACGGTTCTTGGGGATCTGAGAACAACTCCAGTTGAACCATTCATTTTTAGAGTGTAGTCGGCTCTATTTACTCTCAGATTCAAACATGCTTATTAGCATCAACGATCAAGTCAGCAGCTGCTGCTCCAATACAGTATGAGGTGAGACTGTGAACTGACGTTGATTTGGGCAGTCAGTTGCTGCTGCTCCAATACAGTGTGAGGTGAGACAGTGAACTGATGTTGAACTGGGCAGTCAGCTGCTGCTCCAATACAATATGAGGTGAGACGGTGAACTGACGTTGATCTGGGCAGTCAGTCATTCATGTAGTAGGAAGATGATGTTTCACTAGAGATAAATCAGACCCAGACTGAACTGTGTGATGTAGTAGGCAGTTGTAGTTTCTCTAGAGATAAATCAGATCCAGCCTGAAATGTGTGATGTAGTAGGGAGTTGTAGTTTCCAACAGGCCAATATTCTTCATAGTTTAGCGCACAAAACGTAATTAACTACAATGACCATAAGCCATTGCATGCCAACTTGTCTTGTCTGTGTTTCTTTTACACCTGATTTGTAAAAAGAGACAGAAGAATGCACAATGGTCAATGCTATCTGGAATCCTTGGCACGTCCCTACCCTAAATCCTAACCTTAACCCTTACCTTAACCATTTTAAATATCAACTTTTAAATGTCAACTGGGCTAGGGACGTCCCAAGGATGTATCTCTACCTGAAAATACATGATCTAAGTGATTGATAGTTGGTATTCAGCAGTCATAAAGCCTTATTTACTTTAATGAACTACTAAAATAGTGATTTTGTCAGATAGCATAGACAGCTGCTCTACACTTTATTGACTGACTGATCCTTCCATCCCTCCTCAGTCTTCCTCTCCTCTGTAGACCCAGTGAGGGTGGAGCTCAGTCAGAGAACTGTTGAGGGACTGGTTAGGAAGAACACTTCTACAACCAGAGAGGTGAGAGGTCATACATGGTTTAGATAATTATGCCCCCTTAGCGGTTCATCACATAAGCAAAAATGGAATATCTTCCATCATCTATGTTTATTTACATTAGTGCAAATTGTCCAAAGGTATCGGTGTAATTTCTCACCCCTTTTGGCTGTATGAAAGTGAATTTCCATTCAGGCACACATTTGTTCTTTGTTATTACCCGAGACACTGCCTGTTCACCCCACTATCATTCAGAAGGTGAGGTCAGTACAGGTGCATCAAAGCTGGGACTGAAAAACAGCTTCTATCTCAAGGCCATCAGACTGATAAACAGGAAATGAAATCATTGTCCCTTTAATAATGTTTACCTATCTTGCATTATATATAATATGTGTAAACTGTATCTCGGCTGCTCTGACATTGTTTATCCATATATTCATAATTCCTTTACTTAGATTTGTGCGTATTAGGTATTTGTTGTGAAACTGTTCGATATTACTGCACTGTTGGAGCTATGAACACAAGCATTTCACAACACGCGCAATAACATCTGCTGAACATGTGTATGTGACCAATAACATTTGATTTCTGAATGTAGTTTGTATAGAATGTATTTTTCCCCACCCATTCACCTCATCTCTTTACATTGCTTATGCATATTCAGTGGCCTGACTTGATCCAGACTACGTCAAAGGCCCATCCTGGTAGATCTGAACAGAATGCAGCTTGGAGTGATCAGATGACAGAAGTCACATTTAGATGCCAGGTGTAACTGAGGCTGTAGATGTTCCATATCCATTACTTTGAGTGTTTTATATAATATGAGTAAATGTGTTTCTGTGTTGCAGGAGCAGTCAAGAAATTCAGCTGAGTTGAGTAAAAATCTTCCCACAACGAGTACAGCTAAAAGATTTCTCTCCTGTGTTTGTTCTCTGGTGTAGAGTCAGATTTCTAGATGCAGTAAAACTCTTCCCACATTTATCACAGCTATTTGATTTCTCTCCTGTGTGTGTTCTGTCATGACTGTCCTGATCAGGTCAGGTTACAGGAGACCACAACCCTACAGATTATCTCTCACCCCCAACAGAGGAGGAGAGATCTAGGTGTCTGAAGATGTGGGGGTTTTATGACCCCTCACACCCATGTTACATCTTAGGCCACAGACAACATTCCTTTGTCCTGTTACTATGGAGAACCAGCCTCAGAACATTAAACATGCAATAAAGGGACTTTGGAACAACGGTTTCCGTCAGCCACAATGGTGGTCATGACGATAGATGGAATATGGAAATGTTTGTTATTAAAGGTTAATAGATGACGTTATTACAAAAACATTGTAACTGTAAGAGTTTTCCTAGAATACGCTTGATGTTTATACATTGGACGTTGTGTTGAAAATGTCTAAATCAAAGAGAATGTTTTGGTAAACTCACATTAAGCTCTGTGTCTATTCACTAATTCACCACCGTGGGGGAAAACTCAGGGGAGTTTTCATAGGCTGACAGCAAAAATAGCCTACAAGACCATGGTGCTTGCCTACGGAGCTGTGAGGGGAACGGCACCTCAGTACCTCCAGGCTCTGATCAGGCCCTACACCCAAACAAGGGCACTGCGTTCATCCACCTCTGGCCTGCTCGCCTCCCTACCACTGAGGAAGTACAGTTCCCGCTCAGCCCAGTCAAAACTGTTCGCTGCTCTGGCCCCCCAATGGTGGAACAAACCCCCTCACGACGCCAGGACAGCGGAGTCAATCACCACCTTCCGGAGACACCTGAAACCCCACCTCTTCAAGGAATACCTAGGATAGGGTAAGTAATCCTTCTCACCCCCCTAAAAGATTTAGATGCACTATTGTAAAGTGGCTGTTCCACTGGATGTCATAAGGTGTATGCACCAATTTGTAAGTCGCTCTGGATAAGAGCGTCTGCTAAATGACTTAAATGTAAATGTAATGTAAATGTAAATTTCCATGTTGCTTATGAATGTACTTCACACTACTTTTAGATTATAATTGTAAGGCTCGTTTGAATCTCCAACTTAACTTTGTGTTATTGCCGCAAATCAACTGCTGTATACTTAAACACTTCAAAAAGTAAAATGCTATTTGGCTTTGCCATCAGCCTGACAATGAGGGTTTGTACACTGTTTGCCAACATAGACCTACTGTAGGACCCAACCTCTTAGAGCTCCCCCTCTATAAATGCCCCCGTTGGAGAAAGTGCGTACCCATAGTAAACTGAAAATATTTTTTCCCAAAATTGCTAATATATGCATATAAAAATTATTATTGAATAGAAAACACTCTAAAGTTTCTAAAACCGTTTACATTATGTCTGTATGTAAAGCAGAACTCTCAGGGCAGCCTTTCTCCCAAACTCTCTCTTGTGAAGAGAAAAGTTGGGTCAACTTTGACGTCATGGCCCCCACCCTTCCCAGGCAGCTACCGATCCAGGAACAGTCTCTATCTGTTCAGCGCGATGTCAGCTTTCAAATGGCACGTTCATTGTGAGAATCCCACGAGCCCTGCACGTTTGGCGGGCGAAATTGCTCGTGTCCCTCTGAAAAACAGGCACTCTATTGCGCGCGGCCGATTTGGAGTACGTCTTTTTCCATGATCCAGCATTTGAAGCCGGATTGTCTGTTCGCGCTGATCTTTGTTCTACATGCTAAAAACATCATAAAGCTCGATGTTTCACATTGTTTGACCAGTTTAGTGGACATATAATATGTAAATTGGAAGTTTTGATGCGCAAGAGTGCTGGACCAGAAGTCATTTTGGATGCATTTCAGCCGAAGCTGTTAACATGTGCTAATACAGAGACACACAACGTGAAACCAAACGATGTATTGAGTAAGTATGACTCCTTCTACGTCTTCTGATGGAAGAACATCAAAGGTAAGGGAATATTTGTGGTTATTTGGTGTTTCTGTGGACTCCAAACGTAGAGGAGACATACTGCTAATATCTGAGCGCTGACTCATAGTATAGCCCAGTGAACGATGTCTGTAACGTTAAAAATAAATGTAATACAGCGGTTGCATTAAGAAGAAGTGTATCTTTGTAAATATATGTAGAACATGTATATTTAGTCATGTTTATTGCTTGTTATCTGACGTTATCTGTCGGAGCTATCATCATTTCTCCTGACATTTGAGTAGCATTTTTTTTTTTGAAATGTCGTCAACCGAGATTTATGGATATAAATGGCATATTATTGAAAAAAAAATGTACTGTGTACCATGTAATATTATTGTCATCTGATGAAGATTTTCAAAAGGTTAGTGAATTATTTATTTTTTAATCCTACTTTTAAATTTTATTTTTTCTGGGACAAAATGGCCGCCGCTTGCCTTTTGTTTCGGTGGTGATCTAATATAAATATGTGCTATGTTTTCGCCGTAAAACATTTTAGAAATCTGACTCGCTGGGTAGATTAACAAGATGTTTATCTTTCATTTGAGCTATTGGACTTGTTAATGTGTGGAGGTTAAATATTTTTAGGAATATTTTTTCGCATTGTGCGTTATGGTAATGAGCTTGAGCCGTAGTCACGATCCCGGATCCGGGATGGGGAGTTCTAAGAGGATAACAATAACATAGACCTACTGTAGGACCCATAACAATAACATAGACCTACTGTATGACCCATAACGATAAGTGTTTAACTACTTACGGATCAGTGTCCTGCTAGATTTCCACTTAGACAACATCCGGTGAAATTGCAGAGCGTGAAATTCAAAATACAAAAATCGTAATATTAAACATTCAAAGTGTGAATACAAGTGTCATACATTATTCTTTAGTTTAGAGTCTTGGTACTCGAACCGCTTTGTCTGATTTACAAAATGCTTTACGGGGAAAGCAAAGCATTTGATTATCTGAGAACAGCGCCCTGCAAACTTCCTGCATAGAAATATTTCTCAAACCAGCACAGTCGTAACAAAAATAAAAAATAGAGATAAAATAAATCACTTACCTTTGAAGATCTTCCTCTGTTTGCAATCTTAAGAGTCCCAGCTACACAATAAATGGTTGTTTTGTTCGATAAAGTCCCTCTTTATATCCCAAAAACTCAGTTTGGTTGGTACATTTTGTTCAGTAATCCACCCGTTCAACCCGTTCAACATGCAGACAAAATAATCCAAAAAGTTACCAATAAACTTCGTCCAAACAAGGCAAACAACGTTTCTAATCAATCCTCAGGTACCCTAATACACGCCAGAATCTCCGAACTTCCGAACACTGCCCCCTAGCCCCAAGAAGTTAACAAATTGAACCATAACTTCACCAAACAATAACATAGACATATGACCATAAATCAATTCATATTTCAGGTGAAACATGGAAACTAAAATGTCTTTCATGACATTTCAGAACCTGATGACCAGATAATTTTGTGAATAATCCCACTAGGCTACTCTGTAATGTGTTGTCATTCTAAATGTCCTGAATGAAGGAAAATAGCTCTGTGTTTTGCACAATAGCCTATCCATCAAGGAACAGTTCTCCACACATTATGAGCTTAAGTATCTTTGTGTACAAACAGACTAACGAGACCCAACTGTAAATCAAGCTGACAATAACACATTATAAACATAAATTTGTTAGGGATGATGGATCCAACATGGAGCACGGCATAACTGTCTTTACCAATGTAATGAATGAAGAAGCACTTTGGTTGTTGCATGTCGTAATGTTTGTCATTTTACCGTCATTCAGAAAATGATTTCCTGGATCAGCTGATGATAGTTGGAACGTTTAATTGTAACTAAACAGCTACCGTATTAAGAATTATGTGTAATTATTGAAGAACCATTTTAATGACAGTATCGATTTGGGTGTCAATAAAGTTTAGGTGACTCATATCCATTGCATTTAGCAAACTCTGAAATTATTTAGGATTTCGGTGCCCATGAAAACTGTTTTCCCAGCATAACATAAGGAGACACTAAATGTTACGTAGTTAGAGAGTATTTCAGAGATCTGAATACAAAAAATTGTTCCACAGCAAGATCCAGTATTTAAGTTGAAGTTCATCATATTGCAAGCGTAACGTTATGACTATAACTACTGTTCCCTGAAGGAGGGAAACTAGGTACAACATACTATTAAATCCACACCTCGTTTGAAGTCCGGCCTTCCACAGGTGAATGAGCGTGTGGCTCGGATTTATTCCTTCAATTTAATACCGCTCTTCACCGACCCAGGAAAGGGTGTTGGAAGCAATTTTGTAGATGACATGACAAGTCGAGAATCGGTAGGATAGTCAGTTTTACTAGGGTAAGTTTGGCGGCGTGAGTGAAGGAGGCTTTGTTGCGGAATAGAAAGCCGACTCTTAATTTGATTTTCAATTGGAGATGTTTGATATGAGTCTGGAAGGAGAGTTTACAGTCTAGCCAGACACCTAGGTACTTATAGTTGTCCACATATTCAAGGTCGGAACCATCCAGGGTGGTGATGCTGGTCAGGCGTGCGGGTGCAGGCAGCGAATGGTTGAAAAGCATGCATTTGGTTTTACTAGCGTTTAAGAGCAGTTGGAGGCCACGGAAGGAGTGTTGTATGGCATTGAAGCTCGTTTGGAGGTTAGATAGCACAGTGTCCAAGGACGGGCCGGAAGTATATAGAATGGTGTCGTCTGCGTAGAGGTGGATCAATAGAAGTATAGAAGTAGGACTAGTCCTGACCTACCTGACCTACCTGACCTGCGCGCAAATGTAGGCCTATAAATGTGCCCATTTGGGATGTCTGATAGTATTTCTGATTGTCTTAACGCACCACCACTAATGAATTGTGGAGCTTCTCAAAGTAATTATTTCTTCACGTCAAACAGCAAGTAAACAAAGTCTAATCAAAATCAATTGCGAATGACAATAGTTCCTCAAAGTATTCTCGTAAAATATTTCCAGCTCATGGCCTTTCAATAAACACTCGGCATGAAAAAAAAAATGTAATGCTCTAATCCAGTGGAAATGTCATACAATATCTGATTACTTCTTATTCTTTGCACAAATAGCCGACAGTTGTGTCTGTCCCAAACTCACTGGCACGGGAAATTCTGAGGGACCAGAATATTTTATAGAATGTTATAAGCTTGCTATCTTGAGTTTTGGGCCGACCCAGTTGATAGTGGATAAAATGTTTCAAGTTCGGATTAGATTGGCCATGTGCAGCAAACGTGATTTATAGGATATGTTCTACCTGCAGGCTGCAATATTTTTATTTGTTGGCTTTATGTAGGCTATTTTTACAGAGTCGGCAATGGTAATAAAAGTTACTTTTAGATTTGCATAATTTGCATTTAGATTTAGATAGAATGTAGATTAATCACAGACAGTGTTTGTGAGATACAAAGACTATTATAACTATTATGTATAACTATTATTATAAATTAAATGTAACTGTTCCAATCAAATGTGCCTATGAAAATCCGAACTGGCACGCAGATTGGGCCGAAATGGTCAGATAAATTGATAGTCTAACTGGAAAAGGTTGCCGACCGTTGGTGTTGCCCATTACCGGAAACTTCAGCAGCATGAAGGCAAAAATGTTTTCCTTCTGCTTAGGTTATCTTGATCTCTGGTTCCCTTGAGTCATTTGTGTGTTTTAATTATTTGATCAAACAGCGTGCTTAAAGCATCAGACCAGTTCAGCACATATAGTAGATTTTATTAAAACACACGGTGTGTGTCTATATAAGTAAAAATACACATAGCATTTCAACCGATCGATTGGTAGAAAGAACAGATGACTCTTGGTTGACCAAGATTTATTTTAGGTGGGGACAGTAGTAGAACATGATTTGGGGGTTCCTGAGTGGCGCAGCGGTCTAAGACATTGTATCTCAGTGCTTAAGGCGTCACTACAGACACCCCGGTTTGTGTCCAGGCTGTCACAACCGGCCGTGATTGGGAGTTAAATAAAGGTTACATTTTTTAAAATGAAATAAAAACAGAGTTCATTCAGGATGTTCAGACCCCATCCCTTTTTACACATTTTGTTACTTTACAGATGTATTTTTAAATGGATTTAAACAAATAGAATCCTCATTCGTCTACACACAATAATGAAAAAGTGAAAACGGGAAAAAAACTGAAATACCTTATTTACATATGTATTCAGACCCTTTGATAGGAGACTCGAAATTGCTTTCAGGTGCATCCTGTTTCCATTAATCATCCTTGAGATGTCTACGACATTGTTCGTAGTCCACCTGTAGTAACTTCAATAGATTGGACATGATTAGGAAGGCACACACCTGTCTATATAAGGTCCCAGAGATGACAGTGCATGCCAGAGCAAAAACCAAGCAATGAGGTCGAAGGAATTGTCCTTAGAGCTCTGAGACAGGATTGTGTCGAGGCTCAGATTTGGGGAAGGGTACCAAAAAAATATTTTTCTGCAGCATTGAAGGTCCCTAAGAACACAGTGGCCTCCATCATTCATAAATGGAATACTCTTCCTAGAGCTGGTCACCCGGCCAAACTGAGCATTTGGGGGAGAAGGGCCTTGGTCAGGGAGGTGACCAAAAACCTGGTGGTCACTCTGACAGAGCTCCAAAGTTCCTCTGTGGAGATGGGAGAAACTTCCAGAAGGACAACCATCTCTGCAGCAATCCACCAATCAAACCTTTATGGTAGTGTGGCCAGACGGAAATCACTCCTCAGTAAAAGGCACAAGACAGCCTGCTTGGAGTTTGACAAAAGGCACCTTAAGACTCTAAGACCATGAGAAACAAGATTCTCTGGCTTGATGAAACCAATATTGAACTCTTTGGCTTGAATGCCAAGCGTCATGTCTGGAGGAAACCTGGTACCGTCCCTATGGTGAAGCATGGTGGTGGCAGCATCATGCTGTGGGGATGTTTTTCAGCAGCAGTAACTGGGAGTCTAATTGGGATCGAGGGAAATATTAACAGAGCAAAGTGCAGAGAGACCTGCTCCAGAGTGCTCAGGAGTCTCTGCATGTCCTTGAGTGACATAGCCAGAGCCTGGACTTGAGCCCGATCTAACATCTCTGGAGAGACCTGAAAATAGCTGTGCAGTGATGTTACCCATCCAACTTGACAGAGCTAGAGAGGATCTGCAGAGAAGGATGGGAGAAACTCCTCAAATGCAGGTGTGACAAATAAATTAGCTAAATTAATCCATTTTAGAATAAGGCTTTAAGCAAAATGTGGACAAAGTCAAGGGGTCTGAATACTTTCCGAATGCACTGTATACAGCAACACCTTCCCCATAGGCATCCCTGTCTTTTCTGTAGATGTTATATCCCTGTATTGCTACTGCTGTATCAAAGGAATTATCTCAGTGAGTTTCAGAGATGAACAGTACAGTGCATTCCAAATTCAATAGGCAGGCAAGTAAACAAAAACATTTTCAAATAAAAACTATTCCAGAAAATGTCAAAGCGTATATAACGCCCGTCCAAGAGACTGTCAACCAATCGTGTTCACATTGTCATGCTTGACACACAGTTCCTAAGATAATTCTCACAAAATCCCTTTTTAAAGTCAGGATATGAGTCGAGAAACATGCCTATTTACCTTGAAAGTATATAATGCCACGATTGCAAAGCTATACGATATTACACATCTCTGAAAATATTTGGAATGGTTGTGCCTCTTGTTCAGAGGGTAATTCATGCCAATGTCCTTTTCTTTAAGCTGTTAATACCAATCAAAAGGAGTTTCCAATATCCTAATTTCTTATTTCTGGTGATAGCAAGTGATAGTGATACACAATCTAGGTCTATTTGAAACATTGCCATCCCATGGCAGCATTTACCAGCCACCAGATTCAGAAGCTTTACAACCACGTAAAAAACGATTTTGTAGTGATATGAATGTATTGTGAAATAATTTGTGATATGAAAGTATTAGAAATTATTTTGATGTGATATGAAAGTATTATGTGAAATTATGTTGATGTCATATGAAAGTACAGCGATTTATGTTTCTAGAAACGTATCGCAATTGAGAATCGATTCACATTTAGATGGACTATTTTAGCTGCCAGAGCCAGTCTACCTCTGAAAATAACATACAGTCCTTGGACCTTGAGGAGTAACGGGGGCAGCAATCAGCAGTAGAAACAATAACAAAGCGTACTCCCTGCCCATTTCGGTAAAAAGCTGAGGAATGAGGCTAAAGAAAGGTAACCATCCATGATATCAACATGATAGTTTTAACCATGTTTTGAGGATATACAGTGTTTGTTCATACTTACTGACAAACATTGGAGTAAAAAAAACATCTATTTTGGGATCTGATGGGGTACGACAGTTTAACTAAGTTCACAAGGCATTTATAAGTGAATTCTTCATGAAACAATGGGTACATATCATTAATGTATAAGTCCCAAAATGGATGTAACTGCTGATTGCCCCTTTAAGACTACATATTGCGCTAAGCTAATAGGAGATATTGAGGACTACAGTATTTCAGGCATTGTCATTGGATGCATTTGATCAATTGTTAACGTTTTGTTGATGGTCCACTCTTGATGTTCTACACATTATAATGTAGCTTCTAGAGGTCGACCGGTTATGATTTTGCAACGCCGATACCGATTATTGGAGGATTTTAAAAATTGATTTGTAATAATGACAATTACCTCAATACTGAATGAACACTTATTTTAACTTAATATTGTCCTGTTTTGCACACTTTGTACAAAATAATGAAAAGCAGTACTACAGGATATTTCTTAACGTAGCTCTTTATTAGCTAGCTATGACTGGCATGTTCACGTATCGCCAACAAGGATCAAACTGCCCATGACCTAACCATAGGGGTGATCTTAACCAATCATGGCACAGTATGATATGGCGGTAAAATGCATCCAATTACAATTCAGTATGTTTACACATATGAATATTACAAACATAATACATCAATAAAATCAATTAAGCCTCAAATAAAAAATGAAATATGTTCAATTTGGTTTAAATAATGCAAAAAGAAAGTGTTGGAGAAGAAAGTAAAAGTGCAATATGTGCCATGTAAGAAAGCTAAACGTTTAAGTTCCTTGCTCAGAACATGAGAACATATGAAAGCTGGTGGTTCCTTTCAACATGAGTCTTCAATATTCCAAGGTAAGAGGTTTTAGGTTGTAGTTAATATAGTATTTATACGACTATTTCTCTCTATACCATTTGTATTTCATTAACCTTTGACTATCGGATGTTCTTATAGGCACTTTAGTGTTGCCAGTGCAACAGTATAGATTCCGTCCCTCTCCTCGCTCCTACCTGGGCTCGAAGCAGCGTTAGCCATGCAGAGTAAGGGGAACAACCACTCCAAGTCTCAGAGCGAGTGACCCCGCTAACAAGCTAGCCATTTCACATTGGTTACACGAGCCTAATCTCGGGAGTTGATAGGCTTGAAGTCATAAACAGCTGCTGGCAAACACACAAAAGTGCTGTTGGAATTGCTTACGAGCCTGCTGGTGCCTACCATCGCTCAGTCAGACTGCTCTATCAAATCATAGACTGTCGTGGAAATTTCCTGTATTTACCAAATCATGAGGGCAAACCACACACAAGTCAGAGTTAGTTATCACAAAGTCCATCTTTAATTATATGAGCTCCGTCACAACCCTGTGACTCTCAGATCAATTCAGTGTCTATAAATTAATTCTCTGAGAGTCCCTTACACATTGCAACTGAGATCCTTTATAGCAAAGACACACATAGCCAGACAGCATTGGCATAATTTATTGTTCAGCTTTGTCTCCTAAACTATGTTCCTTTCTCAAACTCGGAACCATAAACCAATCCTCCATATCTTAGTTACAACATGATAACACACAGAAATACGAGCCTTATAGGTCATTAATATGGTCGAATCCGGAAACTATCATCTCGAAAACAAGACGTTTATTCTTTCAGTGAAATACGGAAACGTTACGTATTTTATCTAACAGGTGGCATCCATAAGTCTAAATATTCCTGTTACATTGCACAACCTTCAATGGTATGTCATAATTACGTAAAAGTCTGGCAATTAGGCGGCCCAAACTGTTGCATATACACTGACTGCGTGCAATGAACGCAAGAAAAGTGACACAATTCCGTCCATTCCATCCTTTCCTTTATATAGAATCTAATAGTGTTCCATTCCATCCTTTCCTCTATATAGAATCTAATAGTGTTCCATTCCATCCTTTCCTCTATTTAGAATCTAATAGTGTTCCATTCCATCCTTTCCTTTATATAGAATCGAATAGTGTTCATTCCATTCTTTCCTTTATATAGATTCTAATAGTGTTCATTCCATCCTTTCCTCTATTTAGAATCTAATAGTGTTCCATTCCATCCTTTCCTTTATATAGAATCGAATAGTGTTCCATTCCATCCTTTCCTCTATTTGGAATCTAATAGTGTTCCATTCCATCCTTTCCTTTATATAGAATCGAATAGTGTTCCATTCCATTCTTTCCTCTATATAGAATCTAATAGTGTTCCATTCCATCCTTTCCTCTATTTAGAATCTAATAGTGTTCTATTCCATCCTTTACTTCATATAGAATCTAATAATGTTCACTCCATCCTTTCCTCTAAATAGAATATAATAGTGTTCCATTCCATCCTTTCCTTTATGTAGAATCTAATAGTGTTCCAATCCATCCTTTCCTCTATTTAGAATCTAATAGTGTTCCATTCCTTAATTTAAGCCACTGTAACAGTTGTGTTTAATCATGTTGACTGTCAAAAGAGACGTTACCACATGCCTGCCAACTGGCTATAATGGCAAAAGCCTGATATGTCGACTGTGACCAGGTTTGTGCAGATTGCTTTCAGAGGTAGGCTGTACCCAGAGTAATGGAGGACGCTATATGTTTTGTTGAATTCCCGGAATGATTATCGATAATCAAGGTGCAAGTGGGGATTTTAACTTTCAGTCCGGTTTTATTGTACAATCTTTTCCCTAAAAGTACATTTAATCTTTTCCTTGTTTCATCAAAAGTAGATCCATAAAATCGACACACTTCCAGCAATTTGCATGTTTTTTTTGCAAAATGTTTTTTTTTTTACCAGGAGACTGGAGTGCCACTTTCGCAAAAGGAACTTGCGTTGGGCAGACCGCATTACAGACCGCATACATTCTGACAGTATGCTCTCAATTGTGCATCTGTAAAAGTTTGTGAGGATTTTAGGTGCCAAGGCAAATTTCTTCAGCCTCATGAGGTTGAAGAGTCGCTGTTGAGCCTTCTTCACCACGTTTCTGTGTGGGTGGACCATTTCAGTTTGTCAGTGATGTGTATGACAAGGAAGTTGAAAAGTTCCACCTACTCCACTGCATCCCATCGATGTGGATAGGGGGGTGCTCCCTCTGCTGTTTCCTGAAGTCCACAATGATCTCCTTTGTTTTGTTGACATTGGGCGAGAGGTTATTTTGAACGTGCCGTCCTTGGCCAGCTCTCCCGCTATCTCTCTCAGAATGACCTTCTTGATCCAAATCAGTCAGGTTTCAAGACTAGTCATTCAACTGAGACTGCTCTTCTCTGTATCACGGAGGCGCTCCGCACTGCTAAAGCTAACTCTCTCTCCTCTGCTCTCATCCTTCTAGACCTATCGGCTGCCTTCGATACTGTGAACCATCAGATCCTCCTCTCCACCCTCTCCGAGTTGGGCATCTCCGGCGCGGCCCACGCTTGGATTGCGTCCTACCTGACAGGTCGCTCCTACCAGGTGGCGTGGCGGGAATCTGTCTCCTCACCACGCGCTCTCACCACTGGTGTCCCCAGGGCTCTGTTCTAGGCCCTCTCCTATTCTCGCTATACACCAAGTCACTTGGCTCTGTCATAACCTCACATGGTCTCTCCTATCATTGCTATGCAGACGACACACAATTAATCTTCTCCTTTCCCCCTTCTGATGACCAGGTGGCGAATCGCATCACTGCATGTCTGGCAGACATATCAGTGTGGATGACGGATCACCACCTCAAGCTGAACCTCGGCAAGACGGAGCTGCTCTTCCTCCCGGGAAGGACTGCCCGTTCCATGATCTCGCCATCACGGTTGACAACTCCATTGTGTCCTCCTCCCAGAGCGCTAAGAACCTCGGCGTGATCCTGGACAACACCCTGTCGTTCTCAACTAACATCAAGGCGGTGGCCCGTTCCTGTAGGTTCATGCTCTACAACATCCGCAGAGTACGACCCTGCCTCACACAGGAAGCGGCGCAGGTCCTAATCCAGGCACTTGTCATCTCCCGTCTGGATTACTGCAACTCGCTGTTGGCTGGGCTCCCTGCCTGTGCCATTAAACCCCTACAACTCATCCAGAACGCCGCAGCCCGTCTGGTGTTCAACCTTCCCAAGTTCTCTCACGTCACCCCGCTCCTCCGCTCTCTCCACTGGCTTCCAGTTGAAGCTCGCATCCGCTACAAGACCATGGTGCTTGCCTACGGAGCTGTGAGGGGAACGGCACCTCAGTACCTCCAGGCTCTGATCAGGCCCTACACCCAAACAAGGGCACTGCGTTCATCCACCTCTGGCCTGCTCGCCTCCCTACCACTGAGGAAGTACAGTTCCCGCTCAGCCCAGTCAAAACTGTTCGCTGCTCTGGCCCCCAATCGTGGAACAAACTCCCCACGACGCCAGGACAGCGGAGTCAATCACCACCTTCCGGAGACACCTGAAACCCCACCTCTTTAAGGAATACCTAGGATAGGATAAAGTAATCCTTCTCACCCCCCTTAAAAGATTTAGATGCACTATTGTAAAGTGGCTGTTCCACTGGATGTCATAAGGTGAATGCACCAATTTGTAAGTCGCTCTGGATAAGAGCGTCTGCTAAATGACTTAAATGTAATGTTAAATGTAATGTAAAATTTTCCTGGCACCACACTCCCAGGGCCCTCTCCTCCGCCCTGTGGGTTGTCTCATCATTGCTGGTAATCAGGCCTACTACTGTTGTGTCGTTTGCAAACTTAATGATTGAGGCGTGCGTGGCCACGCAGTCATGGGTGAACAGGACGTACAGTAGGGGGATGAGCACCCTTCCTTGTAGGTATCAGCGACATGGAGGTGTTTTTTCCTATCTTCACCACCTGGGGGTTGCCCGTCAGGAAGTACAGGACCCAGTTGGGTGGGTTCAGACCCAGGGCCTCAAGCTTAATGAAGAGCTTGGAGGGTACTATGGTGTTGAATGCTGAGCTATAGTCAATGAACAGCATTTTTACATAGGTATTCCTCTTGTCTACATGGGATAGGGCAGTGTGCAGTGTGATTGTGTCGTCTGCGGATCTATTGAGGCGGTAAGGAAATTGATCCTTGACTAGTCTCTCAAAGCACTTCATGATGACAGAAGTGAGTGCTACGGGGCGATAGTCATTTAGTTCAGTTACCTTTGCTTTCCGGGCTCCTGATTGGCTCAACGGTTTAAGGCACTGCATCTCAGTGCAAGATTCATCTGGTTTGAATCCAGGCTGAATCACATCTGGCTGTGATTGGGAGTCCCATAGGGCAGTGACCAATTAGCCCTGTGTCGCCAGGGTAGGCACTCATTGTAAATAAATAATTTGTTCTTAACTGACTTGCCTAGTTAAATAAATGTTATATATATGTGTGTATATATTGGGTACAGGAACAATGGTGAAGCATGTGGGGACAGTAGACTGGGATAGGGAGAGATGGATTATGTCTGTAATATGTCTCATAGCAAAGGGTCTGAATACTTATTTAAATAAGGTATTTCTGTTTTTCATTTGTAATAAATTTCCGATAATTTCTAAAAACCTGCTTTCACTTTGTCATTAGGGGGTTTTGTGTGTAGATTGTTGAGGAACATGTTCTATTTAATCCATTTTAGAATAAAGGCTGTAAGGTAACAAAATGTGGAAAAAGTCTAGGGGTCTGAAAACTTTCCGAATGCGTTGTATTTTTATTTATTTATTATTAAGTACATTTAAAATCAACTTTGTCTGAAAATAAGATATTTCCTCAACTGCGTTTCCCACTCCAGTCAGCAGACGGCGATGTGCATCTTTCAGGCGATACTGCTAGCGTGACGTATAATCTAGTGGACGGTTATTCATAAACAGCTCGGCAACCACCTCGGTAGCTTGCTAGCCAACAAAGCCGAAAGATTCAAGATATTTATACGATTTCGGTGTATATTAGCTTCTGTGTTTAAGACACACTTCTGTTGTATCTACTTGTTAACCTATTTAATTGTTTATTAGTCAGATATAGTAGCTGGCTGGTTAAGTTAGCACTAGTCTAGTCGCTAATTATAGCTAGCTGGCTAACATCCCCGACCATGAGCTCCCTAAACTACTCCCCCCCTGTTAAAGAAGGGGAGGTCTGCTGGACGGAGAAAGAAGCTCTGGGGCTGAACATTGTCGTGAAAGAGGAAAAGGAAGAAGAGGATGTCACAGTAAAACAAGAAGTAGAGGGTGAGGCTGTTACAGTGAAAGAAGAAGAGAAAGACGTTCAGAGTGAAAGAGGAGGAGGATGCCGGTTTTGGAGTGAAGAAGGAAGGGGAGATTTCTGTCACATTGAAAGATGAAGAGGAGGAGATCTGATTAACACCAGTAAGTACCGCCTTAAATTAGTTTTTCACTTTGGATATTCGTAGTTCGCTGGTCAATACCTCTTCAACGGAGGGCCCTAGGATGATGACTGATATGTCTAGTATCAGACGACGTAGAGAAGAAGCTACTCCTTGTTTTCTCCGTTCTGTTTCCAATAAGTGACTTAAAATATATATTTGAGAATGGTCTATCTGCTGACTGCAGACTGGGGGACACGGCATGTAGTGATGATTTACTACACACTGTGCCCCCCAATAGTGCCATGCGAGATTTGGGTTGGCTACACCAAAGATTATGGATATACTGACAAGATGTCTCTCCGCCCGAACAAAGCGGCACTGCGGTCCCTCTAGCTCCCGCCTATCCTTTCTTTGGATTGGTGGGAACTTCTTATTATTGTAATTTATTGTTTTTATTATTCTGCGAGTTGTTGACATCAACCGCCTGTATTCAATGGAGAGATATTAACTAAGCTACTAGCCTCATGGCATGAACATGCATCTGGAGACAACTCCTATAGTGTTTTATGAGAACACACTATACAGTCCACCTGGTAGAGGTTCATATCTGACAGAGATGAACACACCATTCTATACAGTCCACCTGGTAGAGGTTCATATCTGACAGAGATGAACACACCGTTCTATACAGTCCACCTGGTAGAGGTTCATATCTGACAGAGATGAACACACCATTCTATACAGTCCACCTGGTAGAGGTTCATATATGACAGAGATGAAAATCTTAGAAAGAGGGGGAGTCTAAAGCTGCAACAACTAGGATTGTGCCTTTTGACTACTGGACCACGAAATAAAGTTGATATGAAAACCACTAGAACAGGAGAGAAATGACATAGTGGTGGATCCAATAGAACAGGAGAGAAATTACATAGTGGTGGGTCTAATAGAACAGGAGAGAAATTACATCGTGGTGGGTCTAATAGAACAGGAGAGAAATGACATAGTGGTGGATCTAATAGAACAGGAGAGAAATGACATAGTGGTGGATCTAATAGAACAGGAGAGAAATGACATAGTGGTGGGTCTAATAGAACAGGAGAGAAATGACATAGTAGTGGGTCTAATAGAACAGGAGAGAAATGACATAGTGGTGGATCTAATAGAACAGGAGAGAAATGACATAGTGGTGGGTCTAATAGAACAGGAGAGAAATTACATAATGTAGTGGGTCTAATAGAACAGGAGAGAAATTACATAGTGGTGGATCTAATAGAACAGGATAGAAATGACATAGTGGTGGATCTAATAGAACAGGAGAGAAATTACATTGTGGTGGATCTAATAGAACAGGAGAGAAATTACATAGTGGTGAGTCTAATAGAACAGGAGAGAGATGACATAGTGGTGAGTCTAATAGAACAGGAGAGAGATGACATAGTGGTGAGTCCATCAGGTAAATAAATTGTCCCAAATTATATAATAACTCATGTCTATACAGAAATTAATCAAATTCAAATCACAAGCTTGTAGGCTTATGCCTATTTGGGCAGTGCGTGTGGCAATAGGCCTCGCTGATTATTGAGTTGTGGCTGTCAATGAAAAGCATCTTAAATAGGTGTGAAGATAATGTCTCTTGAGTATAATTTAAAATGTTGAAACGAGGAGAAGGGGAGGGTTATGTGGTGAAAATGTAGTTGAGCCTCTCCTCAGAATGTCCTCCGCTGGCTTCCACCAATTCTTGCTCCTTCGTTGTTTCATTGTGTGAATTGATTGCCCTTAGATTGGGTTTATTATATCAATTCCCCATTACAAATGTCACCAGTCGTAAATGTACCGTTACTTCCTGTCATTTGGTAACATTCATTTCTGTTAATGCATGTATTATTTACAATCATTTACCGTTGTCATTCTTGGAGTGGAAATGTCTGTTCAAAACCTGCTACACTTGTGTGAAACCAGTTTTGGTTTATTTCAGAACCATCATTTACAAGATTTGTCAATTTTTTCATTGTCTTTTTGTTTGGAGTTCTCCATGTGAGCAATGAGCATGTCTGGTTTCTCTGTCCAGAAAATGTTAAGGGTGAGCCCACCTGAGCATAGAACTACTTGGCCTGCTGCTCGGAAATGTAGGAAAGTGTTCTTTTTAACATCCATTGTGATGTTCCCCGGCAAGAAAGCCAAAAATGTCTCTCAACCAGAAGAGTACTCTCAACCAGATACATTCCCTCTGTTTACCCAAGGACGCCAGAGGAAAAAAATCAGTTAACCACATAACTGAGGAACTCAATTTAACCTTGCGCAATACCCTAGATGCAGTTGCACCCCTAAAAACTAAAAACATTTCTCATAAGAAACTAGCTCCCTGGTACACAGACAGAGTGAACGGAAAGGCTCTGGAGCAACGAACCGCCCTTGCTGTCTCTGCCTGGCCGGTTCCCCTCTTTCCACTGGGATTCTCTGCCTCTAACCCTATTACAGGGGCTGAGTCACTGGCTTCCTGGGGCTCTCTCATGCCGTCCCTGGAAGGGGTGCGTCACCTGAGTGGGTTGATTCACTGATGTGGTCATCCTGTCTGGGTTGGCGCCCCCCCTTGGGTTGTGCCATGGCGGAGATCTTTGTGGGCTATACTCAGCCTTGTCTCAGGATGGTAAGTTGGTGGTTGAAGATATCCCTCTAGTGGTGTGGGGGCTGCGCTTTGGCAAAGTGGGTGGGGTTATATCCTTCCTGTTTGGCCCTGTCCAGGGGTGTCCTCGGATGGGGCCACAGTGTCTCCTGACCTCTCCTGTCTCAGCCTCCAGTATTTATGCTAAAGTAGTTTATGTGTCGGGGGGCTTGGGTCAGTTTGTTATATCTGGAGTACTTCTCCTGTCCTATTCGGTGTCCTGTGTGAATCTAAGTGTGCGTTCTCTAATTCTCTCCTTCTCTCTTTCTTTCTCTCTCTCGGAGGACCTGAGCCCTAGGACCATGCCCCAGGACTACCTGACATGATGACTCCTGTCGTAGAATTATCAGAATTTGGGCTCTACGATGGAGTTGACAGTATAGATGGGGAGTATAAACCAATTTGAAAGAATAGTTTCAATAGAATGTTTTGATATTCTCTGTGAAATATGTTTAGATAGGTGTGTTAAGAATAATTGGTAAAAGTAATCATTTATCATGTAGTTAATGAACTGAACTAAACTGTTCTGATCTGTTCTTTCGAGGTTATCATGAAAAGTGACATCAGACGGTATCTTAATGCATGGGAAAGATCATTTGGACCGA
Source organism: Oncorhynchus keta (assembly GCF_023373465.1). Lineage (NCBI taxonomy): Eukaryota > Metazoa > Chordata > Actinopteri > Salmoniformes > Salmonidae > Oncorhynchus > Oncorhynchus keta. The sequence continues at coordinate 51,335,026 of NC_068455.1, read as the reverse complement.
ATGGTGTGTGTACCTCAAAACCCCCTCTACCTGGCTGAAGAAGAGAGACAAAGGCATTGAAGGAGGCTTTCCAAACCACTTCTACCGAGAGAAAAGAGCCAAGCCAGAAGTTGGTGTACAGTATCAGATCTATCAACTGCTTTTCTTTCATGGTTCTGTCATACTGTGATGAGTCCACTTGGAGTGATCATGGAGAAAGATCTGTTCTAACATTTTCTTGTGATGCTGGTATATTGGTTGACGAATGGACAAGACATGAGTGGTAAAGATGAGACATTGAAATTGGGACATTATCATGGGCTGTCCACTTTGAACTGTAAAGCTATCTGAAGAAAAACGAAGATGCCAGAAGATGCCGTGCCTGTGTAAGGGGGGTTTAATCAAACTGTGCCATTAAAATTGTTTATACTTTTGTGGTATCAGATTGATACACCATGTAAATTGTAGTAATTTAGATTAAGAATGCATTGAGATACTGATCTGTATTAAAATCATGATTAAAAAAGTTAGTAGTAGAATTATGGGATGATTATACTGTATGTGAATCTGCTAATATTGATGTGTGTTAAATTGAGGTTTTTACTTTAAGTGATAATGACCCATTTGAATCACTGAGGAATGTTGGATAAATAGTTGGGTTTGTTACTTATGATTTGGAATATGAATGATTTCACTGCCCTATTCTCTATTCCTGAGTATATTTCTGAGCACGAGTACTTAGAGGGATGTCTGTCCTATATGTTGTGAGGAGGCCTGTGTTTAGACACTGTTTCTCATGTAACTGAAAGAGCATAAATATGTTATGTTTTTATTTTCCTGAAATGGATTATTCTGTGTTATTAAAACATGTGCAAGTTTGTTTTGTAGAATAAAGGTTGTAATCTTAGTTTCAGAAGGGAGAAAGCTTAAGCTAAGGTATTTGACATTAAGGGAATTTGAATTTTTAAATATTGAGTATGTAATTAATATTCTGATTCTTCAAAAGGGACTTAGTCCCTTGAGAGGGGAATGTCGTGGAATTATAAGAATTTTTTGGTAACATTTGTAAGATGTTTAATATTCATCAAATGTGTGTAAGTTACTTCTCATAAGAATATATTTTGTTGTACTATAGTGGTGGCCATTGGCAGTTATCTGTTCTATGTCAGGACTAAGTTGCATGGGCCACATGAGAGGGGAGAGGTCAAAGTGTCATCATGTGTAAACATATCTTTTACTCCCTACTTTTCCCAGTGGGGAAAGGAGGGATTGCAGTGTCTGGAATCATTCTATGCTCCCTCTAATTGTTGTTTCTATCTTAACCTATAGACTCACCTCCTATCCGTGAGTTTGTCCAGGAGTTTGTGTTTAGAGTGGGTTGTATATAAATTACAATTTGATATATGCCTGTTGATATGGAGGATTTGATTGATGGTTCTGGGGTTTGGGAAAGGAGACAAAGCTGAATGATGAGTTATGTCTATGCTGTCTGACTATGTGTGTCTTTGCTATTAAAGGAACTCAGTTGCATTGTAAGGGGACTCTCAGAAAATTCACTGGGGAGACACTGGATTATCTGAGAGTCACAGGATTGTGATAAGAGCTCATATAATTAAAGATGGACTTTTATAACTAACTCTGACGTGTGTGTGTGGTTTGCTCCCATGATTAGGTAAATAGAGGAAATTTCCACGACACTCCTTGCTGTCCCCAGTCCACCTGGCCGTGCTGCTGCTCCAGTTTCAACTGTTCTGCCTTATTATTATTCGACCATGCTGGTCATTTATGAACATTTTAACATCTTGGCCATGTTCTGTTATAATCTCCACCCGGCACAGCCAGAAGAGGACTGGCCACCCCACATAGCCTGGTTCCTCTCTAGGTTTCTTCCTAGGTTTTGGCCTTTCTAGGGAGTTTTTCCTAGCCACCGTGCTTCTACACCTGCATTGCTTGCTGTTTGGGGTTTTAGGCTGGGTTTCTGTACAGCACTTTGAGATATCAGCTGATGTACGAAGGGCTATATAAATACATTTGATTTGATTTGATTTCGCCTTTCTTTTTGATTTTTTTTTTTAAATTTTACCCCCTTTTCTCCCCAATTTCGTGGTATCCAATTGTTAGTAGTTACTATCTTGTCTCATCGCTACAACTCCCATTCGGGCTCGGGAGAGACGAAGGTCGAAAGTCATGCGTCCTCCGAAACACAACCCAACCAAGCCGCACTGCTTCTTTAACACAGCGCGCATCCAACCCCGAAGCCAGCCGCACCAATGTGGCGGAAGAAAGACCATGCATCCTGGTTAGCGCCCACCACAGGAGTCGCTGGTGTGCGATGAGACAAGGATATCCCTACCGGCCTAACCCGGACGACGCTCGGCCAATTGTGCGTCGCCCCACGGACCTCCTGGTCACGGCCGGCTGCGACAGAGCCTGGGCGTGAACCCAGTGCCCTAGACCACGGCGCCACCCGGGAGGCCCCGGGTATCGCCTTTCTAAGGAGGAGAAAGAGGCAGCGAAAGCGGAATGGCGATACTATGAGGAGAAGTACCGAGGGGACAGGGCTCTGTCATGGAAGCAGGTAGAAACAGCGCAGGAGGAACGGTGACAATATGAGGGGACACGGCTAGCATGGAAGCCCAAGAGGCAGCCCCAATAATTTTTTGGGGCGGGGGCACACGAGGAGATTGGCTGAGTCAGGTTGGAGACCTGAGCCAACTCCTCGTGCTTACTGTGGGGAGCGTGTGACTGGTCAGCCACCGTGTTATGCAGAGATGAGCACGGTGTCTCCAGTTCGCATTCATAGCCCGGTGCCCTCTATTCCAGCTCCTCGCATTTGCCTGGCTAAAATGGGCATCCAGCCAGGATGCATTGAGACAGCTCTACGTCCCAGATCTCCAATGCGTCTCCACGGCCCAGTGTATCCTGTGCCTGCTTCCCACACTCGCCTTGAGGTGCGTGTCACCAGCCCGGTACCACCAGTGCCGACACCACGCACCAGGCCTCCAGTGCGCCTCGGCAGTCTAGAGCTTCCGGCGACAGTACCTAGTCCAGAGCTTCCGGCGACAGTACCCAGTCCATTTCCTCATTAGAACACCATGTCCTCGTTAGAACACCATGTCCTCGTTAGAACACCATTTCCTCATTAGAACACCATGTCCTCGTTAGAACACCATTTCCTCGTTAGGACACCATGACCTCGTTAGAACACCATGTCCTCGTTAGAACATCATGACCTCGTTAGAACACCATGACCTCGTTAGAACACCATAGCCTCGTTAAAACACCATGTCCTCGTTAGAACACCATGTCCTCGTTAGAACACCATGTCGTCGTTAGAACACCATGACCTCGTTAGAACACCATGACCTCGTTAGAACACCATGTCCTCATTAGAACACCAGCTTTACTCTGTTCATCAATCAGCTGCTTTCTAGATATCCATGTTTCAACGGTACGGATCCTCTCTTCATTGAGGTTCTACAAACTCTCACCTTTGGAGTTTTCAAATGAGAGGTCAACTCAGGAGGTTTACCGAAATCAGGATCACCCATAAATGTCTGACAGATCGACCATGGTGGGATTGCTGACATCCTCAACACTAGACTTGCTCCTGGTGACTTTCTTCGACAGAGCACATGCAACGGCACATGCTGGGATCACTTTAGGGAACTTTTCTGATAACCGTTCTGGTTCCTCATTTTTGGGTTCCTTACAAATGACAGGATTTGGCACATCCTTCCCTCCAGACAAATCATATCCCAATATGAATGAGACCCCCTTCACCGGAAGGCTTTACTCCAACGACAACGGAATGAGAAATGTTTTAAGGTTATGCAAAGTATCATTTTGCTATTACATTTTGAATTGTAAGACCAATGGAAGTATCAACAAAAAATATTAAATTATTTTATGTCCAAAAATTATTTGTCCGTACTGCTATAACCCATAGTAACCATAGTAACACATTGGATAACATTCACAACATGGAACAACAGTAACCATAGTAACATTGTTTCCCCCAAAACATCTAAAGGAAGTTTGTTCTGAGGTATCGCCTTTCCTATATCTGCAAGATTTTTTGGGATGTCATTAATCCCTTATTTATGTCACTAAAGTCTTTCCACATTTTGTGACGTTACAGCCTTATTCTACAATAAATAAAAATAATCATCAATCTACGCACAATACCCCGTAATGAAAAAGCGAAAATAGAAAAAAACATTATTATTATTTATTATTATTATTTACATAAGTATTCAAAACGTTTATTATGAGACTTGAAATTGAGCTCAGGTGCATACTGTTTCCATCATCATCGTTGAGATGTTTCTACAACTTGATTGGAGTCCACCTGTGGTAAATTAAATTGATTGGACATTATTTGGAAAGGCACACACCTGTCTGGCTACCACAGTATTCTGAAGCATTTGTGCTTCTACACGTGCATTGCTTGCTGTTTTGGGGTTTTAGGCTGGGTTTCTGAACAGCACTTTGAGATATCAGCTGATCTAAGAAGGGCTATATAAATCTATTTGATTTGATTTGAAGCGATACGCCATCCCATCTGGTTTACGCTTAGTGGGACTATCATTTGATTTTCAGCAGGACAATGACCCAACAGACCTCCAGGCTGTGTAAGGGCTATTTGACCAAAAGGGGGAGTGATGACCTGGCCTCCACAATCACCTGAACTCAACCTAATTGAGATGGTTTGGGATGAATTGGACCGCAGAGTGAAGGAAAAACAGCCAACAAGTGCTCAGCATATGTGGGAACTCTTCAAGACTGTCGGAAAAGCATTCCAGGTGAAGCTGGTTGAGAGAATGCCAAGAGTGTGCGAAGCTCTCATCAAGGAAAGGGGTGGCTACTTTGAAGAATCTAAAATATATTTTGATTTGTTTATCACTTTTGGTTACTACATGATTCCATAAGTGTTTTCATAGTTTTCAGGTCTTAACTATTATTCTACAATGTAGAAAATAGTAAAGGTAAAGCCCAACCCTGGAATGAGTAGGTGTGTCCAAACTTTTGACTGGTATATTACTATATATCTCATTAATGTTTTTACATTCATTTACATAAAGTCACTTTCTTACAACTTTTTCCATAGTTAAACATGTAAGCAAAGCTTTTTTAAATCAAAAGGGATGCTGTCAAAAAAAATTGGAACTCAAATGGATTTTCCCAGCCTACAAAGCACTACAGCCACTCTGTGACGACCAGTTCTGCTCTTTTATTGACGGATCTTGTCACGCCCTGGCCTTAGTATTCTGTGTTTTCTTTATTATGTTGGTTAGGCCAGGGTGTGGCATGGGTGATTTATGTCTCTTGTTTTGTCTAGGGGTTTTGTAGTCTATGGGGTTGTGTTCAGTTTAGTGTTCTAGGTAAGTCTATGGTTGCCTCGAGTGGTTCTCAATCAGAGGCAGGTGTTTATCGTTGTCTCTGATTGGTAACCATATTTAGGCAGCCATATTCCTTAGGTATCTTGTGGGTGATTGTTCCTGTCTCTGTGTTTTGCACCAGTTAGGACTGTTTCGTTTTTTCCACGTTTTCTTATTTTGTATAATGTTCACGTTTTCATCTTTCATTAAAGATGTTTAGAAATAACCACGCTGCATTTTGGTCCGCCTCTCCTTCCCAAGAAGAAACCCGTTACAGAATCACCCAGCACAACAGGACCAAGCAGCGTGGTGACAGGCAGCGGCAGCAGTAACAGCGGCCAGCATCACAGGACTCCTGGACTTGGGAGGAGATCCTAGACGGGAAAGGACCCTGGGCACAGCCAGGAGAATATCGTCGCATGGATCTGCCAGAACCGCCAGTCAGCCAGGATCTGTCAGAGCCACCAGTCAGCCAGGATCTGTCAGAGCCGCCAGTCAGCCAGGATCTGCCAGAGCCGCCAGTCAGCCAGGATCTGCCAGAGCCGCCAGTCAGCCAGGATCTGCCAGATCCGCCATTCAGCCAGAATCCGCCAGAGCCGCCATTCAGCCAGAATCCGCCAGAGCTGTCAACCTGCCTGCTCTATCTCTTAGTCTTGGGCTACCTCTCAGTACTGAGCTACCTATCAGTCCTGAGCTTACCTCTGCCTTCAGCTACCACTCAGTCTTGAGCTACCCCTCAGTCTTGAGCTACCCTTCAGTCCCGAGCTACCTCAGTCCCGAGCTGTCCCTCAGTCCGGAGCTGCCCCTCAGTCCAGTGGGAACCTTTGTTAAGGTTACTAGGCCAAGGTCGGCGGCGAGGGTCGCCACTCAAGGGACGCTAAGTAAGCGGACTAAGACTGTGTTGGAGTGGGGTCCACGTCCACGTCCCACGCCAGAGCCGCCACCATAGACTTACCGAGAAAAGGACACACACAGGAGAAACGCCTTTCCAATACTCCCAGTGTGGAAAGAGTTTTCTCTGGTTAAGGAGCCTAAAGCAGTATAAGAAGACACACACCAAAAAAGCCCTACCACTGCTCTCTCTCTCTCTCTGTGTGAAAGGACATTTTCCCAATCACAGAACCTGAAATCACATGAGAGAATAAAGGTGCTGTGTTCTGACTTATATTTTTGACCGAGAATTTGTGTTTTTGTTTATGCCACATGAAATCATATTGTTTATGATTATACCTGTCTATATAAGGTCCCACAGTTGACAATGGTGAGCAAACACCAAGCAATGAGGTCGAAGAAATTGTCCATAGAGCTCCGAGACAGGATTGTGTCGAGGCACAGATCTGGGGAAGGGTACCAAAAAATGTCTTCAGCATTGAAGGTCCCCAAGAACCCAGTGGTCACCATCATTCTAGAATGGAAGAATTTGGGAACCACCTAGAGCTGGCTGGCCGCCCGACAAACTGAGAAATTGGGGTAGAAGGGCCTTGGTCAGGGAGGTGACCAAGAACCCGATGGTCACTCTGACAGAGCTCCAGAGTTCCTCTGTGGAGATGGGAGAACCTTCCAGAAGGACAACCATCTCTGCAGCACTCCACCAATCAGACCTTTATAGTAGAGTGGCCAGACGGAAACCACTCTTCAGTAATAAGAACAGGACAGCCCCCTTGGAGCCAAAAGGCACCTAAAAACTGAACTCTTTGGCCTTTAATGCCAAGTGTCTCGCCTGGCGTAAAACATGGCGGTGGCAGCATCCTGTTATGGGGATGTTTTTCAGGGACTGGGAGACTAATCAGAATCGAGGGAAAGATGAACGGAGCAGAGTACAGAAAGAACCTTGACTGGGGCAACCGTTCACCTACCAACAGTACAACGACCTTCAGCCCACAGCCAACACAACGGTGGAGTTGCTTCGGGACAAGTCCCTGAATAACCTTGAGTGGCCCATCCAGAGCTCGGACTTGAACCCGATCTAACATCTCTAGAGACCTGAAAATAGCTGTACAGTGACGCTCCCCATCCAACCTGACAGAGCTTGAGAGGATCTGCAGAGAAGAATGGGAGAAACTCCCCAAATACAGGTGTGCCAAGCTTGTAGCGTCATACACAAGAAGACTCAAGGCTGTAATCGCTGCAAAAGGTGTTTCAACAAAGTACGTAGTAAAGAGTCTGAATACTTATGTAAATATGATTTTTCTGTTTATTTTAATAAATTAGCAAAAAACGTGTTATGGGGTATTGTGTGTAGTTTGAGTATTTTTTTAATCCATTTTAGAATAAAACTGACATGGTAACGTAACGAAATGTAGAACAATTGAAGGGGTTTGAATACTTTCTGAATGCACTGTAGGAGCAGTATAGGCCTAGTCTGTTCATGAAATACATCTATAATATAATAATAATAATAATAATAATAATAATAATAATAATATAATAATAATATATGCCATCTACATGATGTATTGTTTAACATGTAATTCTCAAAAGGAAGGTGTCTGAATTATTGCTACCCATGTTTTCAATACTCCAGCACCCTCCCCCTGGGAGGATAACGACACTGAAATGTTTTATGAGATTAGAGAACACATTGGGTGGGATCTTAGGCCATTCCGCCATACAGAATCTCTCCAGGTCCTTGATTTATTTTGTCTGCGCTTGTGGACTGCCCTGTTCAATTCAAACCACAGGTTTTCAATGGAGTTCAAGTCCGAAGACTGAGATGGCCATTGAAAATGTTGATTTTGTCGTGTCTTCGTGGATGTTGGTGTGTCTTGCTGGAAGATCCACTTATGGTCAAGTTTCAGCCTCCTAGCAGAGAGGTAACCAGGTTTTGGGCCAACATATCCTGGTAGTGAGTAGTTTATTTATTTTATACAGTAAATTTTGCTAATCTTTTTCAAGGGTATCAATAACTAGGTGCATATTTTGATATCTAGTTATTTGACTGAATCAGAAATACAGATGTGGAGTAGATGTAGAGTTTGTTTTAAAATCTCATGAGAAAATCTGAACTAACCAAACAACACTTGTTGCTCTTTGTACGTGTTGATATAATATTCTTATTTAATAGAGAGAAAAACGTTTCCCTAAACTGCTTCATAATATTAGAATTCAATGAAGAATAAAAAAGTTTTCCCCCATCACCTGCGTTGACTCCCTCCAGACAGCAGATGGCGATATGTGTCTTTCAGGCCATGTTTCTACTGTGACGTATAATCTAGTGGACGGAACACTTCAAGCCAACAAAGTTGGAACATTCGAGTTCTTTAGACAATTTCGTGGTTTATTTGCCGCTATGCTTTACATGTACTTATGTGGGAACAACTAGCTACCCCATTTAATTTAATATATACGTTGTAAGTCAACTCGCTGGCTGGTTAAGTTAGCACTAGTCTAGTCGCTAATGCTAACCCGCTATTATCCCCGGCCATGAGTTCATTAAGCTACTCTCCTCCTGCTAAAGAAGAGGTGGGCTGCTGGATGGAGAAGACAAGGATGAAGAGGAGGCTGTTACAATACAAAAACAAGTAGAGGGTGAGGCTGTTAGAGTGAAAGAAGAAGAGAAAGACGTTACAGAGAAAGACTCCTTCAGAGTGAAAGAGGAGGAGGATGTTACTGTGAAAGAAAAGGAGGAAGATACAGTTTTGGAAGTGGAGGATGAAGTGAAAAAAGATGAAGACGTTTTTGGAATGAAGGATGAAGAGGGGGAGATTACTGTCACATTAGAGGAGGATGAAGAAGAGAAGACTGGAGATCTGATTAACACCAGTAAATACAGGGAGTACTATCTTATAAAACAGGGACATTGATCTGATTAACACCAGTAAATACAGTGAGTACTATCTTATAAAACAGGGACATTGATCTGATTAACACCAGTAAATACAGTGAGTACTCTCTTATAAAACAGGGACATTGATCTGATTAACACCAGTAAATACAGTGAGTACATACAGTAAGTACTATCTTATAAATCAGGGACACAAACTCTGCAGTTGTTGAACTAATGTGTGACATTTAAAAGGGCACTCTACACTTGAATGTGTTTTTGTACTGTCGGAATTGTTCATGACGTCCTCCAGTGATTTTAACTTTTCCTGTTGAAAGGTGATATATAAATACAGTAAAGTATAAACACACTAAAGGGAAACAAATATATGTTTTGAGCAAAATAGTGTTTTTTTAGACAACTGCAAACTTGAAGGAGTGAGTTTTTATTTGACCTTTGTTAAACTAGGCAAGTCAGTTAAGAACAAATTCTTATTTTCGATTACGGCCTAGGAACAGTGCCTTGTTCAGGGGCAGAACGACAGATGTTTACCTTGTCAGCACGGGGATTAAATCTTGCAACCTTTTGGTTACAAGTCCAACTCTCTAACCACACGCCCCAGGAGTGATGTCATAGTAAGGCATTCAAGGAGTTGGCTTGATGGGAAGTCGTGATGTCATCCAATAGAAGACTGATCTTCATGCGAATATTAATTATTATTTTTTAAATCCTTCCTGTTCTGTCAAGTTGGTTGTTGATCTTTGCTAGAAAGCCATGACTTTCAAGACTATTTAAGTCCAAACTGTAACTAGGCCACTCAGGAACATTCAGTGTAGATTTTGCCTTGTGGTTTAGGTTATTGTCCTGTTAGTACAGTTGTTTGTATTCAGATCTCTGAAATGCACTCTACCTACGTAACATTTAGTGTTTCCCTGTATTACGCTGGGGAAACAGTTTTCATGGGCATAGAAATTTTAAATCATTTCAGAGTATGCAAAATCCAATGGTTCTAACCGAGAGTCACCTTAACTTTATTGACGGCACCCAAATAGATACTGTCATTAATGCGGTTCTTCAATAATTACTCATCAGTCTTAATACTGTAGCTGTTTATTTAGTCACATGTTCAACTATCAATAGCTGATCCAGGAAATCATTTTTGAATTACAGTCAAATGACAAACATCACGACATGCAACAACAACCAACGTGCTTTTCTTTCAATACACTGGTAAAGACAGTTATGCTGTGCTCCACGTTGGATCCAACATCCCTAACAAATTGGTGTTTATAATGTTATTGTCTGCTTGATTTATAGTGGGGTCTCGTTTGTCTGTTTGGATACAGAGATACTTAGCTCATAATGTGTAGAGAACTGTTCCTTGATGGAAAGGCTATTGTACAACACACAGAGCTATTTTCTTTTATTCAGGAAATTTAGAATGACAACACATTACAGAGTAGCCTAGTGGGATTATTGACAACATTATCTGGTTATGAAATGTTATGACAAAGACATTTTAGTTTCCATGTTTCACCTGAAATTTGAAATGATTTATAGTCCTAGGTCTATGTTATTGTTAGGTGAAGTTATGATTCCTACAGTAGGTCTATGTTATTGTTAGGTGAAGTTCCTCCCGGGGAAGGACTGCCCGTTCCATGATCTCGCCATCACGGTTGACAACTCCATTGTGTCCTCCTCCCAGAGTGCTAAGAACCTTGGCGTGATCCTGGACAACACCCTGTCGTTCTCAACTAACATCAAGGCGGTGGCCCGTTCCTGTAGGTTCATGCTCTACAACATCCGCAGAGTACGACCCTGCCTCACACAGGAAGCGGCGCAGGTCCTAATCCAGGCACTTGTCATCTCCCGTCTGGATTACTGCAACTCGCTGTTGGCTGGGCTCCCTGCCTGTGCCATTAAACCCCTACAACTCATCCAGAACGCCGCAGCCCGTCTGGTGTTCAACCTTCCCAAGTTCTCTCACGTCACCCCGCTCCTCCGCTCTCTCCACTGGCTTCCAGTTGAAGCTCGCATCCGCTACAAGACCATGGTGCTTGCCTACGGAGCTGTGAGGGGAACGGCACCTCAGTACCTCCAGGCTCTGATCAGGCCCTACACCCAAACAAGGGCACTGCGTTCATCCACCTCTGGCCTGCTCGCCTCCCTACCACTGAGGAAGTACAGTTCCCGCTCAGCCCAGTCAAAACTGTTCGCTGCTCTGGCTCCCCAATGGTGGAACAAACTCCCTCACGACGCCAGGACAGCGGAGTCAATCACCACCTTCCGGAGACACCTGAAACCCCACCTCTTTAAGGAATACCTAGGATAGGATAAAGTAATCCTTCTCACCCCCCCCCCCTTAAAAGATTTAGATGCACTATTGTAAAGTGGCTGTTCCACTGGATGTCATAAGGTGAATGCACCAATTTGTAAGTCGCTCTGGATAAGAGCGTCTGCTAAATGACTTAAATGTAATGTAATGTAAATGTAAGTTATGGGTCCTACAGTAGGTCCATGTTGTTAGGTGAAGTTATTGGTCCACGATGGGTCTATGTTATTGTTAGGGGAAGTTATGGGCCAATTTGCTAAACACTTAGTGTACAAACCCTTATTGTCAGGCTGATGCCAAAGAGCATTTTTCTAGTTGAAGTGTTTAAGTTTAAAGCAGTTGATTTGGGACAATAGCACAAACATATTAAGCAGGTGATTCAAGTGAGCCTTATAATCCAAAAGTAATGTGAAATGCACTCATAAGCAACCTGGAAATGGATGCTATTTTTGCTGTCAGCCTATGAGAACTCCCCTGAGTTTTCCCCCACGGTGGTGAATTATTATTATAGCGACACAGAACTTAATGTGAGTTTCCTTGAGTAGCACTGATCGTGCGCTGTAATATTCAGAATACATTGTGAAAAACTAAAATCTTCGCTTACCAGTTTTGCTCCAGGCAGATATACTACATCCATAACTATCGGTTTCCTAATTAGCGGGAAGGTGTTTCTGCAATTAAATTGTGTGTGCATCGCCCTCGTGCTGCAATTCTAGCTAACACAGAAACAGGGCCTATATTGGAGACCAAAAGTCGTCTGGCACACTGCTTAGGATTTCAACAACTTGAATAACTTATTTCTAGTTACCACTAATATGAAAACAAGACAAAATATGATTGTTGCTACCTTGACTGTCGTAATTGTCAAATAATTTAACAGACGGCAATTGTTGTACAACTTCATGGGTATGCTCTGGGCATCACCTTTTACCTAAAAAAACAGTGGATTTCTGCTGTTGTGGGCCTGTAACCGTCTGTCTGACGTTGTCATTTATACAGGAGAGTGACGGGACTATCTTGGATCCTCTGGGAAGCCTCAACAACATCATGATGCTGACGAGGCAGAGAAGAGTCTCTCCAGATCAGAACTCCTCAAGAAACACCAGCAGAGACCCAAAGGAAAGAAACCTCACTGCTGCTCTGACTGTGGGAAACATTGCAAATCTTCATCAAAACTTAAAATACACCAGCGAGTACACACAGGAGAGAAACCTTATAGCTGTAATCAATGTGGGAAGAGTTTTACTAATTCAAGTAATATGAAAACACACCAGAGAACACACACAAGAGAGAAATCTTATAGCTGTGATCAGTGTGGCAAGAGGTTTACTCAGTCAAGTAGCCTGGTATCACACCAGAGAACACACACAGGAGAGCAGTCATATAGCTGTGATCAGTGTGGCAAGAATTTTACTAATTCAAGAAATCTGCTATTACACCAGAGAACACACACAGGAGAGAAGCCATATAGCTGTGAGCAATGTGGGAAAAACTTTTCACGAATAGGGTACCTTAAAGGACACCAGAGAACACACACAGTAGAAAAGCCTTATAGCTGTGATCATTGTGGAAAGAGTTTTACTCAGTTAAGCAAGCTGTTATCACACTAGAGAACACACACAGGAGGGCAGTCATATAGCTGTGAGCAATGTGGGAAAATCTTTTCTCTGATAGGACACCTTAAAGGACACCAGAGAACACACACAGGAGAGAAGCCTTATAGCTGTAATCAATGTGGGAAGAGTTTTACTCATTCAAGTAATCTGAAAACACACCAGAGAACACACACAGGAGAGAAGCCTTATAGCTGTGATCAGTGTGGCAAGAGTTTTACTCAGGCAAGCAACCTGGTATCACACCAGAGAACACACACAGGAGAGCAGTCATGTAGCTTTGAGCAATGTGTGAAAAACTTTTCACAAGGAGAACGCCTTAAAGAGCACCAGAGAACACACACAGGAGACGTTACGTTACATTGCGTTAAAAGAACGACAATAGCTGGCTAGCTAACCTAGAAAATCGCTCTAGACTACACAATTATCTTTGATACACAGACGGCTATGTAGCTAGCTATGTAGCGGTGGTGGCACCGGGATCCTCATCTCTCCCAAGTGGTCATTCTCTCTTTCTCCCCTTACCCATCTGTCTATCGCCTCCTTTGAATTTCATGCTGTCACAGTTACCAGCCCTTTCAAGCTTAACATCCTTATCATTTATCGCCCTCCAGGTCCCCTCGGAGAGTTCATCAATGAGCTTGATGCCTTGATAAGCTCCTTTCCTGAGGACGGCTCACCTCTCACAGTTCTGGGCGACTTTAACCTCCCCACGTCTACCTTTGACTCATTCCTCTCTGCCTCCTTCTTTCCACTCCTCTCCTCTTTTGACCTCACCCTCTCACCTTCCCCCTACTCACAAGGCAGGCAATACGCTCGACCTCATCTTTACTCGATGCTGTTCTTCCACTAACCTCATTGCAACTCCCCTCCAAGTCTCCGACCACTACCTTGTATCCTTTTCCCTCTCGCTCTCATCCAACACTTCCCACACTGCCCCTACTCGGATGGTATCGCGCCGTCCCAACCTTCGCTCTCTCTCCCCGCTACTCTCTCCTCTTCCATCCTATCATCTCTTCCCTCTGCTCAAACCTTCTCCAACCTATCTCCTGATTCTGCCTCCTCAACCCTCCTCTCCTCCCTTTCTGCATCCTTTGACTCTCTATGTCCCCTATCCTCCAGGCCGGCTCGGTCCTCCCCTCCCGCTCCGTGGCTCGACGACTCATTGCGAGCTCACAGAACAGGGCTCTGGGCAGCCGAGCGGAAATGGAGGAAAACTCGCCTCCCTGCGGACCTGGCATCCTTTCACTCCCTCCTCTCTACATTTTCCTCCTCTGTCTCTGCTGCTAAATGACTTAAATGTAATGTAAATGTAACAGAAGTCAGAAATAACATTATAAATATTCACTTAACTTTGATGATCTTCATCAGAATGCACTCCCAGGAATCCCAGTTCCAAAATAAATGTTTGATTTGTTCAATAATGTCCATCATTTAGGTCCAAATAGCTACTTTTGTTAGTGCGTTTGGTAAACAAATCAAAACTCAAAAAAGCGCGTTCACTAGTTGCAGACGAAATGTCAAAATTGTTCCGTTACAGTCCGTTGAAACAAACGATGTATAGAATCAATCTTTAGGATGTTTTTAACATAAAACTTAAATAATGTTCCAACCGAAGAAATACTTTGTTTGCAGAAAAGCAAATGGAACGGGAGCTACCTCTCATGTGAATGGGTGTGACCAGCTCGTGGCTGCTGGCAGACCTCTGACTCATTCCCCTCTCATTCAGCCCCCCGTCACAGTAGAAGCCTCAAACAAGTTTCTAAAGACGGTTGACATCTCGTGGAAGCCTGACCAATATCCTGCTGAGTTGAAAATCGACCAACCTCAGATTTCCCACTTCCTGGTTGGATTTTTTCTCAGGTTTTTGCATGCCATATGCGTTCTGTTATACTCACAGACATCATTCAAACAGTTTTACAAACTTCAGAGTGTATTCTATCCAAAATAATAATATGCATATATTAGCAACTGGGACTGAGGAGCAGGCAGTTTACTTTGGGCACCTTATTCATCCAAGCTACTCAATACTGCCCCCAGCCATAAGAAGTAAAGGTGAAATAAAAAATAAAAATCCTAACTTTATTGACAACACCCAAATAGATACTGTCATTTACGCGGTTCTTCAATAATTACACATAATTCTTAATTCTGTAGCTGTTTAGTAAGTCACATGTTCATCTATCATCAGCTGATTCAGGAAATATTTTTCTAAATGCCAGTCAATGCCATCACAACAACCAAAGTGCTTCTTCATTCAGTACTCTGGTAAAGACAGTTATGCAGTGCTCCACGTTGGATCCAACATCCCTAAGAAATTGATGTTTATAATGTTATTGTCTGCTTGATTAACTGCAGGGGCCCCTTTAGTCTGTTTGCACACAGAGATACTTTGCTCAATGTGTAGAGAACTGTTCCTTGATGGATAGGCTATTGTACAACACACAGTGCTATTTTCCTATATTTGTTGTTAGGTGAAGTTTTGGGTCCTACAGTAGGTCTATGTTATTGTTATGGGTCCTAGAGTACACTATGTATGTCTTGCAACAACAACCAAAGTGCTTCTTCGTTCATTACATAAGTATATTTGATGTTAGGTGAAGTTATGGGCCAATTTGGCAAACAGTGTACAAACCCTCATTGTCAGGCTAATGGAAAAGCTAGCCAAAGAGCATTTTATTGGTTGAAGTGTTTTTTTTAAATACAAAGCGGTTGATTTGCGAAGATGACACAAACATTATATTAAGCAGGACGTTCAAATGATCCTTACAATTTATAATCCAAAGTCGTGTGAAATGCACTCATATGCAACCTGGACATGGAGGTTACTCCCCTGAGTTTTCCCCCATTCACATTCAGAATACATTGTGAATAACTCAAATCTTTGCACAACATTTTTGCTCCAGGCAGATATACTACATCCATAACTATCAGTTTCCTCATTAGTGGGGAGGAGTTTCTACAACCAAATTGCACGTGCATCGCCCTCATGACGCAATTTTAGGATACACAGAAAGGGGCCTATATTGGAGACCAAAAGTTGTCTGCTTAGAGTTTCAATAACTTTTACTTATTTCTAGCCTAAAATTATTGATTTTGACAGTTCTTGCTCCTTTTAAGACAATTGTCAAATAATTTTAACATTCATTACAAACGTCAATTGTTGTACAACATCATGGCTACGCTGTTGGCATCACCTTTTACAGTGGATTTCCACTGTTGTGGGCCTTTAACCATCTGTCTGACTTTGTTGTTCACACAGGAGAGAGACGGGAATACTGTGGATCACCCGGGGAGCCACAACAACCTCATGACGCAGAGAAGAGTCTCTCCAGATCAGAACACCTCAAGAAACACCTGAAGAGATCCACAGGGAGGAGAACTCACTGCTGCTCTCTCTGACTGTGTGAAGAGATTCACCTCATCATCAGGCATTAAACTTCATCAGAGATTCCACACAGGAAATAAATCTTGTAGCTGTGGTCAATGTGGGAAGAGTTTTGGTCAATCTGGCCATTTGACAGTGCACCAGAGAATACACACAGGAGAGAAATGTTCTAGCTGTGATCAATGTGGGAAGAGTTTTACTTGGTCAACCAGCTTGATATCACACCAGAGAATCCACACAGGAGAGAAACCTTATAGCTGTGATCAATGTGGGAAGAGTTTTACTACACCTGGTTTCTGACTTTACACCAGAGAACACACACAGGAGAGAATCCTTATAGCTGTGATCAATTTGGGAAGAGTTTTGTTCAATCTTGCCAGCTTACTGGACACCAGAGAACAAATACAGGAGAGAACCCTTATAGCTGTGATCAATGTGGGAAGAGTTTTACTACATCTGGCTCTCTGACTTTCCACCAGAGAATACACACAGGAGAGAATCCTTATAGCTGTGATCAATGTGGGAAGAGTTTTACTACATCTGGCTCTATGACTTTCCACCAGAGAATACACACAGGAGAGAAATCTTATAGCTGTGGTCAATGTGGGAAGAGTTTTACTCATCTAAACAACCTGATATCACATCAGAGAACACACACAGGAGAGAACCCTATCGCTGTGATGAATGTGGGAAGTATTTTACTGGTTCTTGCAATCTGACTCTTCATCAGAGAACACACACAGGATATAAATCTTATAGCTGTTCTCAATGTGGGAAGAGTTTTGTTACATCTAGAAACCTGACACTACACCACAGAACACACACAGGAGAGAAATCCTACAGCTGTCATCAACGTGGGAAGTGTTTTACTTTGTCAAACAGCCTGGTACAACACCAGATAACACACACAGGAAAGAAATCTCGTAACTGTGACCAGAGATAATCTGATAAAAGATCTCTGATCTAATATTAGAAAATATATGCATGAAGGAGTTGTTTCATGAATCAATTAATTAATGTCACAATGTAGAATGTTAACACATTGTTGTATGAGTATTTTAATAGTGTCGAAATGTAGAAGCCTAAACGTTTGCCCCCCTTATCAATTGATTTCAACATGATATGGATATTAGCCTCAGGGGAAATCCAGGCTCTGAATTGGAAGAGTACTATTTGTGATTTAATAAAAATTGACTCTCAAAAAAACAGTTGTGTTACACTTACCACGTTGGTGACCCACTTGAATCAAAATGCAACAATTCAAAATGTAGCGATCTGTTTTCTACAAATTGTCCTCTAACCAGGGATGTACACATGACTCCCAGATCCCGTGTGGTTTTTGAGCTGTTAGTTTTAACAGGACCTCATCTCCCTCCTCTCGCACAAATGATTTTAGCAAATAAGTGTTGTGTTCCTTTGTTTAGCGACCCCTAAATTTAAATGCATTACTCCAAAATGTAGCTGACTGTCTTCTGCAGGTTGTCCTCTAACTAGTGAGGTAAAATATATCTCCCATTTCCATGTGTTTTTTTTAGTTGTGTTACTTTCAACAACACGTACAACCCGATTTCCACCCTAATTGATTTCAGTAGTTTATTGCTACTTGTCAAAACAACAGCGTTTTTGGTGCTTGTGTCCATGGTGAGGACAACTTGTTTTCTGATTGTCTCAAGGTGGGCAGTCAAAAAGTTTTGTGTTTTGCGTTTCGCCAGTGAGTTGCCATGGAACTTATTTTGACTGCATGTTTTTCCATATTGGAGATGAGTTTTGTTTGGGCTCATTCCAAGTGGACGAGAGTTCTAGAAGCTCGTGAGTTTTAGGAAGAGGACAGTCAGAAGCTAGTGGGGGAAAAATACATATTTTCTTCAATTTTTGAATTGTTGACAGCCAGTAGACACTGTGTTTATATTGGTGAAGGTGAAGCATTGTAGTTGATTATACATTGAAATGGAAGTTGTTTTCTGTTTGTGGTAAGCATTCTCTTACGGTGTTAGTCTTTGGTTTTTCTATTTATGTTTTGAGGTTGGACTTCAGCACGTACAGCTCGTTAACACGTATAGCTCGTTAAAGCTCGTTAGCACGTATAGCTCGTTAGCACATAGGACGCACTGATTGGTGTCACCTCGTTAGTCAGTATGTGTTACACCTGTGCTGGCTTGTCCATCTTGTTAGTGGGAAGGTGTTTCACCTGAGCTGGTCCAGGTTCTATTTAAGAGTGTCTGGCCCAGTGCTCCAGTTGTCTTGATAGATATGGCGAGTCCACACCTTTAGTTGCGTTACCGTTTTGGTTTGCTTCCCGTTTTTAAGTTTGTTGCTCCTTGGGCAGATTTAGTGGGTCTCATGGTGGGTGTCTTATGTCCCCGTGTTTGTTACTAGTCAACTTTAAGTCGACACTGTGAGAGCATAATTGCAAAATTATGTTATAATACTTTTATTGCATCAAATGGTTGTTTTATGCAACAGAATAGAGGGTTCTTATAACTATTGTGTCTGTGTGTTCTACTGAGGATGGATCTCTAGGACATTTACAATGTATTTTGGGTGATAAAACCTAAAGAGACCACATTCCAGAGCATGAGTTAATGTTTCTGTTCTATATGGTACCAGGGAGAGATGACCCCAGGGCCAGACCCTGGTCTCTACACAAAAGAGTATGGATTTTAGAATTATAAGTATCTTTCATACAAATCTTAACCTTGTGACCCATTCTATACATCTGTTGTTCGTCATATAGGTTGAAAGGGGTGTATCTTGGCTATTAAAGACCTTTGTACTTTTGTCCCGTGGGTCGACCAGACATCATCGTAGAGCACTCAATTGATTCACTTTATATGTGTACGTTGTATTGACCTGCTCCCTTATTATTAAGTGAATAAAGATTTAGTTTAAGAATAACTCTGACTTGTGTGATAAGTTTGTCTCTCCTCATTTGATATTAAAGAAATGAACCACTACATTTGGTGACGGGGATGTGAATCTTCACTTGGTGACCGCTCCTGAATACCTGGATAAATGGTGCACGAGGGATCCCTCTAACTTGGGATCTCAGGGAGACCACACTTCGGGAACAGAGCAGATTAACCTACCTTTGATCAGAGTGGATACCACATCTCAAACCTAGTTAAAAAAAAGAATGAGGTGAGCGAAACAAGTGGAGTTTTTAGAAAAGCCTCGTAGGCTCTGAGTGTGTATTCCTGTGTGAGGGGGAGCACCTTGGAGGCGTAAACAGGGCCGAAAAGTAAAATCTGTGTTTACTAAGACAATTTACAATATAGTATGAGCTAGTGTTATAAGCTAGAGTCGTGTGTATAGATGGCAGGGAAGACAGGCGCAGGAGAATGAAACGGAGTGTAATGGAGTTATTTAATAACAACAAACTACACATAACTCCAACACTAAATGTAACAATAAACAAAGTGGGTACGAGGACCCGTCGCGCACCAACACAACACTGAATAACAAACAATCTCTGACCAAGACATGAGGGGAAACAGAGGGTTAAAATACACAACAGGTAATGAATGGGTTTGAAACCAGGTGTGTAGGAAGACAAGTCAAAACCAATGTAAAATGGATCAATGATGGCTAGAAGACCGGTGACGTGTACCCCCCAAGGAGAGGCTTCGTCTTCGGCAGAAGTCATGACAGTACCCCTCCTGATGCGTGGCTCCAGCAGTGCGTCGACACCGGACTCGGGGACAACCCGGAGGGCGATCCGGATGGAGACGGTGGAATTCTCGCAGCATGGAAGGATCTAATACGTCCTCCACCGGAACCCGGCATCTCTCTTCCGGACCGTACCCCTCCCAGTCCACGAGGTACTGAAGGCCCCTCTCGAATCCAAGATGGATCAAACGGAGTACTCCGGGACCCTCTCGATGTCCAGAGGGGGCAGAGGAACATCCTGCACTTCAGCCTCCTGGAGCGGGCCAGCCACCACCGGCCTGAGGAGAGACACATTGAATGAGGGGTTAATACGGTAATTAGTGGGTAGCTGTAACCTATAACATACCTCGTTCACTCTCCTCAGGACTTTAAACGGCCCCACAAACCGTGGACCCAGCTTCCGGCAGGGCAGGCGGAGGGGCAGGTTTCGGGTCGAGAGCCAGACCCTGTCCCCTGGTGCGAACACCGGGGCCTCACTGCGGCGATGGTCTGAGCCAACTTTCTGGCGCAGTATGGCGCACTGAAGGTGGACGTGGGCGGCCTCCCAGGTTTCCTCCGCGCCCCGGACCCAATTTTCCACCACAGGAGCCTCGGTTGGACTCTAATGCCAAGGAGCCAGAACCGGCTGATGCCCTAATACACATTGAAAGGGAGAAAGGTTCGTGGAGGAGTGGCGTAGCGAGTTCTGGGCCATCTCTGCCCAGGGCACGAACTTCACCCACTTCTCCGGCCAGTCCTGGCAATAAGACCACAGAAACCTACCCACATCCAGGTTAACTCTCTCCACCTGCCCATTACTCTCGGGGTGAAAACCTGAGGTAAGGCTGACTGAGACCCCAGACATTCCATGAACGCCTTCCAGACCCTTGATGTGAACTGGGGACCCCGATAAGACACTATATCCTCGGGCACCCCATAGTGCAGGAAAATGTGTTAAACAGGGCCTCCGCAGTTTGTAAGGCCATAGGGAGACCGGGCAAAGGGGGGAGACGACAGGACTTAGAAAAATGATCCACAACAACCAGGATCGTGGTGTTACCCTGTGAAGATCAGTTTAAAAAATCCACCGACAGGTGCGACCACGTCCGTTGTGGAATGGGTAAGGGTTGTAGCTTACCTCTGGGCAGGTGTCTAGGAGCCTTGCACTGGGCGCACACTGAGCAGGAGGAAACATAAATCCTCACGTCCTTAGCTAAAGTGGGCCACCAGTACCTCCCATCAAGACAGCACACCGTCCAACATATCCCAGTATGACCAGAGTAGGGTGACGTGTAGGCCCAATAGATCAATCGGTCGCGGACAGCAGACGGAATGTACAGACGCCCAGCTAGACACTGAGGGGGAGAGGGCTCTGCACGTGACGCCCGCTCAATGTTCGCGTCCAGCTCCCACACTACCGGCGCCACCAAACAAGAAGCTGGGAGTTTGGGAGTGGGATCCATGGACCGCTCCTCTGTGTCATACAGCCGGGACAGTGCGTCTGCCTTAATGTTCTGGGAGCCTGGTCTGTAAGAGAGGGTAAACCCAAAAAGAGTGAAAAACATGGCCCACCTTGCCTGACGAGGATTCAGTCTCCTCACCTCCCGGATGTACTCCAGATTGCAATGGTCAGTCCAGATGAGAAAAGGGTGTTTAGCCCCCTCAAGCCAATGTCTCCACGCCTTCAAGGCTTTTACGACAGCCAACAGCTCCCAGTCCCCCACATCATAGTTTCGCTCCGCCGGGCTGAGCTTCTTCGAAAAGAAGGCACAGGGGCGGAGCTTGAGTGGCGTACCTGAGTGCTGAGAGAGCACTGCTCCTATCCCAGCTTCGGATGCGTCCTCCTCCACTATGAATGGCAAAGAGGGATCCGGATGAGCCAACAAAGGAAACAAGGTAAATAGAGCCTTCAGGTGCCCAAAAGCCCTGTTTGCCTCAGCAGATCACTGCAAGCGCACCGGGCCCCCCTTTAGAAGTGAGGTAATGGGAGCAGCAACCAGACCAAACCCCAGGTAAACCTCCGGTAGTAGTTGGAAAACCCTAAGAATCGCTGCACCTCCTTTACCGTGGTGGGAGTCGGTAGTCAAGATATCATCGATATACACCACTATACCCTGCCCGTGCAGGTCTCTGAAAATCTACAATGATTGGAAGACTGATGGAGCATTCATCAACCCATATGGCATGACGAGGTACTCATAATGCCCTGAGGTGGTGCTAAATGCCGTCTTCCACTCGTCTCCCTTCCGAATACGCACCCAATGTATTGACTCAATCACTGTAGTGATACGAGGTAGCGGGTAACTATATCTCCGCTTGCAACAGGGGATACACGGGACTCCTGGGAAGTGCAGCGTCTACCAGGAGATCTATTGCACAATCCCCCCATTGATGGGGTGGTAATTGAGTCGCCTTCTTTTCTTTTTTGTGATATGATAGTTGTGTGACTTAGTCTTATTCTGACGTTTGGATAGTAACACAGAGATCTATAGTTCCTCACGGAGATCTATAGTTCCTCACAGAGCTCTATAGTTCCTCATATAGAAATATGCTTCATCAGATGATTGACATGCATTGATATAACGTTATCTTGGAGTTCCTTTACTGCCCATCATAGAAGATCACGGGATGGTATTGAGAGGGGGATGATATTTTAGAAAGCAGCGGAAGGTCTATTGTTCCTGGGAGGCTTGATTTTACCGTGGTCTCCGGGAGGTTAGAGAACCATTGACGATCAGGTCATTGTCTGGGAAACGAACGCATATTTTTTGGGTTCCGCTGAGAGTATGTTTGGAGAGCTGCTTCGTAGCTATGGAGAGGCCTTTAAAAAGCAAATGGAATGTTTGTAGTGAGTACCTAAGAATTTCTTAAGTGGATTCTATATATATATGGATTCTGTGAATATATGATGAATTGTATGTATGTATAATCGATTACTAGAGATTTGATAAAGTAATACTGGGAAAATAATTAGATACCATTTAAACAACCCATATGTAGATGAACATAGGTTTTGAGTTGGTATCTTTAATGGATGATTTGATAAAGATGAGGTTTAAGCATTTTTAAACAGTCTACAAAGTCTGGGTAGTTGCCTCAGAAACTGATGGGAGTGTGTCCACTTTAGGGTAAGTTACCCTAAGGATGAACGATAAAACGCTTATTGTATTTTCTTCCCAGTATGAGAGGAGTTGCTAGATTTATTGAATCAACCTTTTTCCATACAGTTAGAGTGAACCAAGGTGGCTGACAAGCTGTTGATGAAGCGTCCCACCCACTAGATTATACATCACAACGGCAGAATCACCTGAAAGAGGCACGTTGGTATCGCAGTTGAGAAAATACTTTCAGACAAAAAGCTAAAAAGCGATTGCCCCTAAAAACCAACGATTCCCTTTGAAAACGGGCGATGTGGCATAAGAAACATTTATTATAGTGTAAAAATGTACTACAAAGTGCAGCTTAATATAATAACTTTGGTCATACCCACTCAGCACGTGACGTCCATGGACGTCGAATTATGGGCGATATCAGGTCTGTCTGTTGTGGCCGCTATTTCGCCCCAAAATAGTCATCCCCAATTGGGCTGTGAATAACTATGTAAATGACAAGATGACTTTTATCAATATACACTCTAAAAAGTAAAGGTTCCTGGAGTTTCCTTTAGGGGTTCTTCAAATTGAAACTGTGGGGGAACACCTAAAAGTTATTTGAAGAACATTGTGGGAACCCCTATAGGTTCTTTGAAGAACCCCTTATAATGGTTCCTCTAAGAACCTTTTGGGGTTCATTTTTTAAACTCCCAACTCCATTATAAAAAAATATTTGAATAATAACAATATTGACAATATTGATTTAAATAATTAATTGTTTATTTAGTGGCACCACAAAAGTGAATTAATATTTACAAAACACATTACAAAATTGCAACAATTCTGCAAACATGTCATACTATAATAAATAATACATTTACTTTGTACAGTGTACAATAAAAACAACATACATTAAAAATGAATCATAGGTAAACTAACAATATTGTAGACTTGATGCTAAATACATATTTTTCAGCTTTAGTGTGTACATCGTATCCACTTAGTTATGTTAGGAAGTTTGCCATCTTAATGACCGGCCCTGATAACTTCACACCAACTTCTCTTATCCCCAGAACACAGTAACTTCACAACAAAAGTGTTTTTCTGACATTATTGGGAAAATAAAAATACAGCCGTAGCAGAGCCCCAAGTCCCATGGGGACGTCCTCGAGGGCGTGGATGTTCTCCCCATCAAAGGCCAGCGGGATTTCACTCTCATGGTGAAATGGATTTCCACCGATGTGCAGTAAAGGAGTGAAGAGCGGTGAAATCTGTGTCAACAAAAGTAAGAAAAGATTAATACACACACAATTAACAAAGAACATAAATGTTCAGCTGTAGTTTTATATAAGCATGCACATGCATGTTTATGAAGAAACCAATGATTGGTGCATAGGCATACCTTGTCACGGACATAAAGGCCACTCGGGTCCTCATTGAAGAGGTTATGCAGGACAGAATCTCTGCTGTGGTCTCCAGTCCTAGTAAACAAAAGCAATGATCTTACTACACTTGCTAATTTGATTACAAAATACTATAGAGAACGGGAAGGAATAAGAGCAAATAACTCTTCTGTATTGTCCTTCAGGGACTGTCAAAATAGCAGGATGATGTCATCACCCCTGCCTCGCCTCTCTACCTCTGATAGTCCTTCAATTCTCTTTTTGTCTATATCCATTCCATGGACTTGATTCATTTCTGAGAAGATCGGAAAATATCATTTGCACACATTTGTATGCTAATAGATTTCAGTTTGTATTGACTGCTATGTAGGTTAAATGTACACTTCAAATGCAGCTGTCCTACAACATATCTGTACCTTCTTCTTGATCCTAATTGCATTGTGTCCATGTTCTGTCCTATAAGAATTTCAAAGGAAGAGAAAATGTGTCAAAGAATAGTCTTACAAGCATTAAAATATATATATATTTAATAAATATTGAAAGATAAATGGCATCGACATACAATTGAATGTAAAATAGAAGAACATATTGGAGAAAGCACTAGCCAATACAGTACTGCCATAGAGTAACAGTACTGCCATACAGGCCTAAAACCACATTTCAAGATATCTTTGTTTATATTTTCTCAGGCTGAATTGAAAGTTTGGATTCTGAAGGGCATTTATACACAAGAGGTAGTCTAGACACTGTATTAATTCCATTATGCATTTGAATCCCATCTACAGCTACTATCTAAACTATTCATTTCCTTCCACAAGGGGGCGTAGATGTAACGTTTCCAAAATGGGATAGTATTGTAACGTTTCCAAAATGAGATAGTATTGTACATGTAACGTTTCCAAAATGGGATAGTATTGTCCATGTAACGTTTCCAAAATGAGATAGTATTGTACATGTAACGTTTCCAAAATGGGATAACAATGTACATGTAACGTTTCCAAAATAGGATAGCATTGTACATGTAACGTTTCCAAAATGGGATAGTATTGTCCCTCTCCTCTGAAGACCCAGTGAGGGTGGAGCTCAGTCAGAGAGCTGTTGAGGGACTGGTTTGGAAGAACACTTCTACAGCCAGAGAGGTCAGAGGTCACACATGGTTTAGATGGTAAATATTTATGTCCCCTTAGTGCTTCATCATGTCAGCTAAAGGGAATATGTTCAATCCATTTTTATTTACATTAGTGCAAATTGTCCACTGATATTGGTGTAATTTCTTTTGGCTGTATGAAAGTTCATTTCCCCTCAGACACAATCATTTGTTCTTTGTTATTATGTAGGTCATTTGTGTGAAATGTACTTTCCCCACATCTCTTTACATTGCTTATGCATATTCAGTGGCCTGACTGCATCCAGACTATATCAACGGCCCATCCTAGTAGATCTGTACCTAATGCAGCTTGGAGTGATCAGATGACAGAAGTCACATTTAGGTGCCAAGGCCATAGATGCTCCATATCTATTACTTTGAATGTTTTTAAATAACATGACTAAATGTGGGGTTTTTTTCTGTGTTGCAGGGGCAGTCAAGAAATGGAATGGCAAGACCACAGAACATGACATAAGCAGAGCGGTGGGAGACCACCTCAAGCCCTTTGTAAAGCCGGGGGTGGTGTTTACCACTCCACCATGCCTTCAGCAGGCTTGAAAAGTGGGATTGATCTGTTTGATCCATTTGTTTGTTTCAGTTTTCAGTAGTTGAATCCTTTCACATGGGATTGATAGCGATTTTCATACTAAGAGGGACTAAGAGTCTGTCGATTGGTCGGTCATTGTGTTCATTTGTTGAAATCAAATCAATGGCTTCACAGGAAAAAAACTATGAAAATTAACAGAAATATTTACTACACAACAAACAGAAGACAGAAGGAAAGACTAATGAGCACCCTACGGAAATGCCATTGATTAAAATATTAATTGGATTAGAAAATCCAATCCAAAATATAGACTTGTTTTTTAGGAAGGGCTCTGAAAGACTATGGGGGTGTCCACTGAAAATTGACAAGTAACAACAACTGGGACATAAAAGACAACCACCAAATCTGCCCAAGAAGAGGCAAACTAAAGAAAAACACACAACAAACCAAAAAGGTGGAGTACATTGAAAAAAATAATTTATTACCATCTATACCCTTCATACTTTACAAAATCATAATTCTCATTCATTCTTAATTAATTCTATTTACAAAAACATCAAACAAAAACAAACCTCAGGGGAGCATCGTCCCTCCCCGTCATACCTAACCAATACCTAACCCTTTCCCTATCTCCCCTAATCTATCCCCTTACAAATCTCACTCTAACACTCCCAGCCCTAACCCCCCCTTCCACCTCTCCCGTGCCGCATGCTGCCCCCACTTCCTATCCTCCCTCTTCATCCTCCCCCTCAAATCACCTTCCACCCTCCTCACTATCCCTTCCACCTCCCAATCTCTCCCTGTCTTGACAAAATTCTGCCTGGCTTCCCACAGTCCCCTTTTAAAGAGACTCATGAGAAGCCAGAGCAGAAACCTGTCCCTATACATTCCCCTCACTCTCCCTACGCCTCTCTCTAGCCTAGCCCATGTCAACACAAAATCACTCCTAACCACACCTAGCAACACCCGTGCCCTAGCCCATACTAGTCCGGCAAAGGCACAGTCCCAGAAGGCATGGCGCACAGTCTCCTCCCTGCCACAAGCAGATCTTGGACAGGTGGGGGATCGTGACAAACTATGCCGGTACATGATGGAACGTACCGGCAAGCACTTGTGGAGGCTCAACCAATTCAGGTCCTTGAGCCTGTTGTCCAGGCCCCGAGCCTGCACTCCCTCCCAGACCACTGACGAGATGCCCGCTACGGGCGCAGGACTCCCTGCCTGCCTGACCTCCTCGTACAGGTGCCTGTGGTCTAAATGGCCAAAGTGCCACGGCAGCTGTTCCGCCCGAGGACCCGCGTTAGACCACACCATTACGCTTCTCGCTTCATACGAGAAGAACACCCGCAGGAGGTAACCGGACGGGTGTATAACTGGCTGAGCAAGCTCCGCTAACAAAAAAGAAACAAAAATTGCGTCCAGCCTCCCTCCCCGATGGGACAGAGCATGCGCGTCCTGGCGACCCACTCGTACCTGCCACCCCACATGAACTGAAACACAAGCCTCACTAGAGACCTTCTCAGACAATGGGTAGATGTATGCCAAATACAAAAGAGATGGCAATACATCCACCTTTAGGACCAGGACCTTGCCCATAAAAGACAAATACCTAGCCTTCCACATTGCTAGCTTCTTCTGTACTACTGCGATACCCATGTTCCAGTTCAGCGTCGCTGAGCCAGAGGTCTCAAAATGGACCCCGAGAATCCTCAGGGCCCCCTCACAGAGCGATAACCCCCCCGGGCACATCCGTCCTACCGCGCCATCTTCTGAAATACTTAACAGAAGACTTTGCATGATTCAGAACCGCCCCCGACGCTTGGGTGAAATCCCCAATGATGGCAAGAGACCTTGTCAGGCACGAGTCCTTGCACAACAGCAAGGAAGTGTCGTCGGCGTACTGCGTCATCTTAACACGCAGCCCACTGCTCCCAGGGATCAACAAGCCCTCCACCCCTGTGTCTGCCCTAATGGCAGCCCCCAGCGGCTCCATGTACAGTACGAAAATAAGGGCCGAGAGTGGGCATCCCTGCCTGACCCCAGACGAGAGGTCAAAAACGTCACCTAAGTGACTATTTACACTAACTCGACACCCCGCTCTGACTTATAAAGTACGGATCCATCCTATAAACTTCTCCCCAAATCCTAATCTACCTAACACCCTGAATAGAAAAGATCTATTCACGCGATCAAAAGCTTTCGCCTGATCTAGCGCTGCTACCATTAAAGGCAGCCTTCTATCTTCAACCCAAGCGATGGAATCCCTGATCAACTGTAGGTTCCATCTTATAGAGCGGCGCTCTACCCCGCACGTCTGATCCTCGTGGACGACGTAGGGAAGGGCTGTGCGCAACCGGTCTGCTAAAACCTTTGCAAGAATCTTGTAATCTACGCACAGCATGGTCAATGGCCGCCAGTTGCCAAGGTCAGTTGCTTCCCCCTTCTTATAAAGAAGTGACAGCACACCAACAGCCATTGATCCCCCCGGGACCCTCGTCTCAAGGATGGCCTTCAAGACTTCGAGAACCACTGGTCCAAGTATACCCCAAAACTTGAGGTAAAACTCAGCCGGCAGCCCATCCATCCCAGGCACCTTCCCTTTTCCCATCCTCCTAAGAGCGCTCTCAACCTCTTCTAGTGAGATCTGGGCCTCCATCACGTCTCTAATGTCCTCTGGCAACCGCCGGGACAAGTGTTCTAAAAACACGTTTCCCTGCTCTACATCTATTTCCCTTTCCTTAAATAAACCTTGGAAATGATCAGTTGTCACCCTGACCATTTCCTCTGGTTTACTTACTATACTAACATTTTCTTCCCTAACTCCATGCATTACCTTCCTACTCTGCCTGGCCCTAACCGACTTAAAGAACATAGCGGAACAAGTCTCATTATGTTCTAGAAAGCCACTATGCGCACGCTCCAGGAAAGCTCGAGCCTTCTGCTCCTGCAGCTCCCTGAGCTGCGCCTTTAGGGCTGCGAATCTCTCCCAGTCAATCGACCCGCCGAGGTTGCCTGCCTCGTACTCGAGTTCAATTAACCTTTGGATACGATCCACCTCCCTCCTTTCCTCCCTTTTTTTCCTTCTACAATATCCTATTATAAAAGCCCTAATCCCCACCTTAACTAAATCCCACCACTCTAACACCCCCTCGCACATGGACCGGAGGCCGTCAAGCCTCCGAAAGAAACAAAAAAATGCATCAACGACAGCCTGCTCCTCCAGTATATCCCGATCTAACTTCCAGTACCCCCTACCGAAGAGGCAGACTGGCGACCCTACCTGCAGGAACACCCCATCGTGATCCGTGAAGAAAACAGGCACCAGCCGCCCAGACAACTGACCCAAAGACCTGGATACAAAAATGTAGTCGAGCCTCCGCACAACCCCCCTGGAGTTGCGCCATGTAGGACCGACCATTGCCGGAGTAGTGTGCAGGCCACCATCAACCAGACCATAGCAAGTCATTAGCCCAGTGATGGCGCCTGCACTGCTATCACCACCTACCCCTAAATCTATATTAAAATCCCCTCCTATCACCAAGTGCCTGTTTGTAACACACAGGGGCGCCAGACAGCCCATACACCCCAATTAACCTATATCTAGCTTCTCTATACTTTACATCTATCCCCAATACTCTACCCTGCATTATAACAAAAGTGCTCTCTACCTTAACCTCTCTATTCCCACACAGAATCCCTACTCCTGTTGAGTGCACCCCTCCTATGCCCCAAAAAGATTCCCCCTTATCACACTCCCTCCTAAATCTACACACATCCCCACCATCCCTCAGGTGAACCTCCTGTAAAAAACAGAAATCAACCCCCACACCCTCTAAATAACAAAAAAACGCCCTCCTTTTAACATTATCCCTTAACCCCCTAACATTTAGACTAAAAAAAGAAACAGAACTATTCATTTAATTATTTACAACAAATAAACCCCAAAAACCAAAGAAAAACCAGGAGACTCACCCGATGCTCCCCTGGTCCATCTCCACCGGCGGGGACGTCCTCTCCACTCCTGACGCCCCCCCGTCCTCCTCCATCTCTCCAACCCAGGATGCCCTGCACCCTGGGTTTCTCCCCACCACCCACCCTCCCCCCCTCCCTGTTTGCCTCGGGGCCGTATGTAGGGGACCCCAACTCCTCACACAGGAGTTGGGATCCCTCTAGCACACCGCCCACAGACCCCTCACTGGAGTCATCCCCCACTAGGATGTAAGGGGCTGAGGCAAACAGGGAGGCCAATGTAGCCCCCCCCCGCCGATCTCTTAGCCCCCCCTCCCTCTCACTACCTGCCAAACTTCCCCTCTTCTTCTTTGGTGAAGGAGGTAGCGGGGAGACACAACGTCCCATCCCCGCTAACCCCTCCACCAATTCCCTTGTCTCGTCTTCAAAGAAACTTGGCAGGCTGTCCCCCCACTCCTTTCCCCCATCTCCCCCTCCCACCCCCTCCCCTCCCATCTCCACACCTCCCTCCGTCCCCGTCACTGTCACCGTTCCCTCTTCCACTCCTTCTCGCACCACTGTCCCACTCTCCCTCTTCTCCGCTCCTTCCCGTTCTTCCGCCTTCTTTTTCTTCTCTCCTCTTCCTTCTCACCTCTTCCTTCTTTCCATCCTCTTCCCTTGCCGTCTTTTCCCCTGTGCCATCCGTACAATCCGCACACATCCTTTCTTTTCTCCCCCATCCCCCGCTCCCCCAGCTGCAGACGCGTATGACCTGTGACGAGCCAGGCAATCACGCCACAGGTGTTCTCTGGAGCCACACCCGTGGCAAGCCTTGGGCTCGTCACACTCCCTGGCCTCGTGCTCTTCCGACCCACAAAACCGACATTTCTTGTTACTGCACGAGGCCAGGGTATGGCCGTAGGCCATACAACGCCTGCAGAACGGGGGCTGACGTGCATAGTAGAGTGTTCCCCTGTCAGCCCCCAGGGAGAACATCGCTGGAGGATGGAGGTAGCCATCCACACTCTTCGGGGACTGAGTAACGCCTGGAAACCTCTCTTTCCGTTCCAGAAACCCAGGGAGTCCCTGAGGTACCTTGCTGAGGAGACATTGTCAATATATCTCCCCAGAAAGGCCCTCACCTCTTCATCCTTCACATGCGGATTGTACATGGTTACGGTGACCACCCTGAAGTTGTTCCTTGCCAGGCTGGTCACCGTGTTATGGCACAGGGGTTTCGCTCCTTTTCCTTCTCTCACCTTCTTCATAACTTCATCGTGTTTTGCTTCCACTTGTAACGTCACATCATATCCTTTCTCGATGGGATTCCCTTGAAGGCATAGTACATCTTTTACTTCCAGCTGTAGGCATCCCATCAGAACATTTCTCCCGAAAGTCTCTCTCCCCCAGGGCTCCTTCTCCTTATCTGTCCAAGAGAACCTCACGGTATTAACCAGACCAATCCCAGGTACCCCTATGTGGGGATTTTTCTGTGCTATCTTCACAAAAAAAGCTCTCTTTTACACAGAAACCAATAGAAAAAAAAGAAATTAAAAATCTGATAAAATTTTTAGAATGGAAAAACTCTCCCTCCTATCCTACCTTCGACCTGAAATGAATACATCTTCTTTAATAGTATGAAGGTTGAGCAACTAAAGGTGTTGACTCTCCACATCTATCAAGACAACTGGAGCACTTGGCCAGACACTCTTAAATAGAACCTGGACCAGCTCAGGTGAAACACCTTCCCACTAACGAGATGGACAAGCCAGCACAGGTGTAACACATACTGACTAACAAGGTGACACCAATCAGTGCGTCCTACTTGCTGCCGAGCTAGACGGGCTAAAGTCCAACCTCAAAACATAAATGGAAAAACTAAAGCCTGTAAAACCTTCCCCTTTTAGACAACAAATATATTCTAGATTTTTGATGGACGTTTGCTTTCCACCAACAGAAAACAACTTCCATTTCACATTATAATCAACTACAATGCTAAACCTACAATATAAACATGTCTAATCAAATCAAATGTATTTATATAGCCCTTTGTACACCAGCTGATATCTCAAGCCTAAAACCCCAAACAGCAAGCAATGCAGGTGTAGAAGCACGGTGGCTAGGAAAAACTCCCTACAAAGGCTAAAACCTAGGAAGAAACCTAGAGAGGAACCAGGCTATGTGGGGTGGTGATAGAGGAATTCTAAATTCCTTTAATGTTTTAATTGCCAAAACCAATTAGCACTCATTTCTAATTCATTAATGAGTTGTAAGTTCATTAATTAAGCATGAAGTAGATCGAGACCAGTCTTAAAAGCCAGGTTAAAGAGCGTTTAATTCCAGAGAGTACTAACTACATACACAGATTTCCACAGGTTATAAACTCAAAATGACATCATCAGTTTCCCACGATAGCCCCGTTGTTTTTTTGTTTAGGTCCGGAGATGCTTTCTACTCCCCTCATAAACCAGACATTACAACTTGTCTAAAAGATATACTTTTCTCTCACCAATGGAACAAAACCCAAACATTCTTATCTTGTCTGAAAAGCTTTTTCTCCCCCTTGACCTTCCCAAGAGGCACAGACAATCAAATTAGTTCTGCTTACATTTTCAGTAACAGCTTAACCAATAACTTTTACTTTTCATATCATAACATAATAGTATTAGAATATCAATGGTTCTAATCAATAATGTATACATAATTAATCATCTTAACTACGATTTCCTCTAACAGGTGGCTAGTCCTCTTCTGGCTGTGCCGGGTGGAGATTATAACGGAACATGGCCAAGATGTTCAAATGTTCATAAATGACCAGCATGGTCAAATAATAATAATCACAGGCAGAACAGTTGAAACTGGAGCGGTTTGAGAGACATGTGCAGTTTGGCAAGATTGAAAAAGCCCAGAAATAAGTAAGCCTCGTCGTAGCCAAGGGTAGAAAAAAAGGAAATCAATATCTAAACAGTAGGCAGTAAAAAGTGTAACCATAGGAAATTCGGACTAAATAAGAAATTATAGTATTATAAACAGCGGAGGCTGCCAAAATATTACTACTCTTATAAAGACCAGTTTCGGGAAGGACCAAGGGAATAGAGCTTTAAGGTAAATATATGGCTATTTGCTTTGTTTAAGAGTTATAAGAAGTGTTTTGAGCTAATTATATTTGCAATATTATCTGGCAAAGTATAGCGCATTAAAGATTGATTGAGCATTATTGCTGTATTAGGACTGTGGAACCATTGAATTGTAATAACGTGTATAAGACAAAAAACAGTGACTTAATAAAAGCTTGAAACTAGGCCAGATTAACGATCTGGAGAGCAAACGCCTTTGACACTCTCACTGAACAGAAAGTGACCCTGGTTATAGGTTAAAGTGATTGCACTAAAGAATATTTAATTGTGTGGACAATAATATATCTTTGGAAAAGTCAATACATATAACAATACTAGTTTCCAAGTGACTACTAGCTGACGAGCATAATAACTAACATAAAATAAGTTATTAGGTATTGATATATAAAGAAAGAAGACACAAGGTAAGGGAGTATAGGAAGAGTCTATAAACATAAAGTAATAAAGTACTCATCTATCCAAGGCCCCACACTAGACCGGGAAATAAGGGAGTGACAACGTGAACACTCACGCGAAGGGCCATTACAAATACATAGAAGGGTTGGTAGGGCCGCACACCGAAGTGACTAAAATCCTAAAGTACTCTGCCTAGCCAGAGGACGGGATAGAGGCTTTTGCTGCAGGCGACAGGCAAAAGTTAGCACCGTGACTTTTGGTTTACATTGTTTCTAAACATTGTTTCTAAACATTGGAGTAAAAAAAGCTTATTTGGGGTTCTGATGGGGTACAACAGTTGAACTAAGATCATGAGGCATGTGTTATATTCTTCAAGAATCAATGTATATAAGTAAATAATTTAAAAGTCCAAATATGGATGAAGCTATTGCATATTTCCCCTTTAACACAACACATCAGTTCAACAACTGCAGAGTTTGTGCCTCTGTTTTTAAGACAGTCTTTACTAGTGTTAATCAGGGAATGGTTTCTCAAACGCATCTTACGACTAAGTTTATCATTAGAACCATTGGATGCCTTAAGATGCGTGAGGGAAACCGGTTCCAGATATCCAGTTTTCTCCTCTTCTTCCTCCTCCTTTTTGGATGTGACAGTAATCTCCTCATCCTCTTTCACTCCAAAATCTGCATCCTCCTCTGTCTTTTCCTCCTCTTCTTTCACTGCAACATCCTCCTCCTCTTTACCTCTGAGCGTATCTTCATCTTCTATCACTAAAACATCTTTCTCTTCTTTCACTGTAACAGCCTCACCCTCTACTTGTTTAAAAAATAATGTTTTTTACATATTTTTGTATTGTAACATCCTCTTCTCCCTCCTCCTCTTTCACGAGATATTCTTTCTCCTTCCAGCAGACCTCCTCTTCTTTGTGGTGGTCCTTCTGTAGCTCAGTTGGTAGAGCATGGTGCTTGTAACGCCAGGGTAGTGGGTTCGATTCCCGGGACCACCCATACGTAGAATGTATGCACACATGACTGTAAGTCGCTTTGGATAAAAGCGTCTGCTAAATGGCATATATTATTATTATATTATTCTTTAACAGGAGAGTAGCTTAGTGACCCCATGGTCGGGGATATTAGCTATTTAGGCTAATGCTAACTTAACCAGCCCTCTCTCTAGCTGACTAATAACAACAACCGTAAATATGAAATTAAAATGGATAACTAACTACATTACACGACATAAGTTGGATTAACTCTAGTGACTCCCCATCCCACATGCGGGAGCGTAATCATTGCCTGACACTAATTAGCATAACGCAACGGACATAAATATCCCTAGAAAATATTCCTATTCATGAAAATCACAAATGAAATATATTGAGACACAGCTTAGCCTTTTGTTAATCACCCTGTCATCTCAGATTTTCAAAATATTCTTTACAGCCAAAGCTAGACAAGCATTTGTGTAAGTTTATCGATAGCCCATAGCATTTTGTCCAGCTAGCAGCAGGTAACTTGGTCACGGAAATCAGAAAAGCAATCAAATTAAATCGTTTACCTTTGATGAGCTTCGGATGTTTTCACTCACGAGACTCCCAGTTAGATAGCAAATGTTCCTTTTGTCCAAAAATATTCTTTTTGTCGGCGAAATAGCTCCGTTTGTTATTTTCTTCCAAAAATAAAAATACTGCCGCCTAGTCACAACAGGTTTTAAAACACAGTGACTAATAAACACTAAAGCGTCTAAAGAGCTTTATTGGTTCTGCTATTTTGTCTAGCAAGCTACGGAGGTGGCTGACTAACTGTTGCAAGAAGCGTTCCCTCCACTAGATTATACGTCACACTAGCAGCATTGCCTAATTCCCACACCGCCATCTGCTGACTGGAGTGGGTAATGCAGTTGAGTAAAATGTACATGTTATTTCAGACAAGTTAGTGTAGGAAGCATTAGTTTTTACTCACCAGCGTAACACTACAGTGTGGTTAACAGGTTAAAGACTTACTAAGCTAGTTGTAGTCACGATATGGTTACCTATAAGTACAAACAGTTATTGTTTTGCATTATTACATATTTATTAACTTATTTTGTGAACTTTTTCAAACTACCCACAATGCAGTATTTCTCAATGTCAAATGGATGATCAAGTTTGTATGCTAGTGTAACGACCGAGGTAAAGACAGTTTCAAGTTGGATATTCAACAGATATTCGCTCATTCAAACCTCAATAGCTTTCAAACCACTTGAGCCACAGACTCCAAATAAGTGTCATGATGTTGGAAATATTGCGCACCACATTGCACAGTTCTTATTTTCACGATTTGGACATTCATTCGCTTTCCAAAGCTAATAAACATGTGGAAATGTGAGCAGCATTTTGTATTCCTAGTTTAATTAGTTAGGGAGCGTAAACAAAGTACACACTTTTTTACATTCAATTGCTCCTTGGTCATGTGATCTACTGACTTCAAACAAGGTTCAGTATGTCCACTGACTACCCTTCTATATTGCACACCCTTTAGTTTGTCCATTTTCATCTCACATGGCTTTACATGAATTTAAAAAAAAATTAAAATGTCAATAGCTCCTTGGTCATGTGACCTATTGTCTGCTGACATTTACATTTACATTTAAGTCATTTAGCAGACGCTCTTATCCAGAGCGACTTACAAATTGGTGCATTCACCTTATGACATCCAGTGGAACAGCCACTTTACAATAGTGCATCTAAATCTTTTAAGGGGGGTGAGAAGGATTACTTTATCCTATCCTAGGTATTCCTTAAAGAGGTGGGGTTTCAGGTGTCTCCGGAAGGTGGTGATTGACTCCGCTGTCCTGGCGTCGTGAGGGAGTGTGTTCCACCATTGGGGAGCCAGAGCAGCGAACAGTTTTGACTGGGCTGAGCGGGAACTGTACTTCCTCAGTGGTAGGGAGGCGAGCAGGCCAGAGGTGGATGAACGCAGTGCCCATGTTTGGGTGTAGGGCCTGATCAGAGCCTGGAGGTACTGAGGTGCCGTTCCCCTCACAGCTCCGTAGGCAAGCACCATGGTCTTGTAGCGGATGCGAGCTTCAACTGGAAGCCAGTGGAGAGAGCGGAGGAGCGGGGTGACGTGAGAGAACTTGGGAAGGTTGAACACCAGACGGGCTGCGGCGTTCTGGATGAGTTGTAGGGGTTTAATGGCACAGGCAGGGAGCCCAGCCAACAGCGAGTTGCAGTAATCCAGACGGGAGATGACAAATGCCTGGATTAGGACCTGCGCCGCTTCCTGTGTGAGGCAGGGTCGTACTCTGCGGATGTTGTAGAGCATGAACCTACAGGAACGGGCCACCGCCTTGATGTTAGTTGAGAACGACAGGGTGTTGTCCAGGATCACGCCAAGGTTCTTAGCGCTCTGGGAGGAGGACACAATGGAGTTGTCAACCGTGATGGCGAGATCATGGAACGGGCAGTCCTTCCCCGGGAGGAAGAGCAGCTCCGTCTTGCCGAGGTTCAGCTTGAGGTGGTGATCCGTCATCCACACTGATATGTCTGCCAGACATGCAGAGATGCGATTCGCCACCTGGTCATCATAAGGGGGAAAGGAGAAGATTAATTGTGTGTCGTCTGCATAGCAATGATAGGAGAGACCATGTGAGGTTATCTGACGACCCTTCTATATTGCACACTCTTATTTAGTATAAAATCACAAGGTGTAACGTACATTGTTCATAGTTTCAAATTTGCAAAGCTCCTTGGTCATGTCAATTACACACCTAAGAAGCATGCAGTGGATATACACCCATATTGCATAACCTCTAGTCATGTATCGTCTATATTGTTGTACATTAATATTAGTTTGACAATTAGAGGGTTCATTCCAGAGTTGTGTTTACCGTTTTCTTTTATATTTATCTTTAATAATTGGTAGTTCTAAGTACTTATTTTCGCTGTTTTTTTATTGTTCCACAGTATTTAACAGTGGTACACAATAGGAGAGAGACAGATAATATCACCTTTAGTCATTAATATAAACCATAAAGGAAAAGGGCAAAGTATGAGAGTCATGCTATTAATTGTCCAAAGCAGGGATGGAGAGTGAGCTAGTGAGGTAGGCTGCAGTGGGTTTGCTGGTCAATACATATACTGAACATGTAACCACAGTAATGGTGGCCAGAAAATCAATTAATAAAAATAAAAAGTATGACGAATTAGCCATCCATTGTGTTATATCATAAATTGTCTTACATGCCGTCACTGTTGTCAAAAGATTATAAACATGTTAAATAAAGTTACTAACCCAGTCAGTCTTTGTGCCACATCCAGGTTCTTCACCAGTGGCACACATGAAGCAGTTGTTGGCTTTGTTGAACTCTGAAATCATAGGCATGAACAGAACATATGGCTGTCCCACACAACTACATAAAACTAAAGAATGTACATTTACTTTGAATTAAATGTCATTACATACCAAACATTTTTAGTATATCCTCAGCCATTTATTTCTGCAGTTGCTCCATGTGTTATTGAAGGTTCCATATCAATTTGGGAGGGGATGTTGGAGAAGTTCTGTGCAACTTCCTTGGCCATCAAATAGTTTTTGACCTAATTGTCACATAACCATTCATTATTGAAAATATAACTATCAAACCTGCATTTCAAAGACCCCACAGCTGAAGGTGTCCTGCTGCATGGTGTGAGTTATTTCCACTCCTTTCCACTTTCTGCCCTCCCAGTCATGTTTTCCATGGCAGGATCTTCTCATTTTGAAGTATTCTCTTTTTATGTAAACATAGTGGAATTCTAAATAGTTATAGACAAATGAATACACAAGCCAAATTTGTATGCTGTTTTCCTTATCACTCTAATCTAGTAGTAATTTAGTAGTAGAGGTAATTTCCTTTATGCCCCATTCTACACACAGACTAAATTTTAGGCACTGAACCATTTACAGGACAATAATAAAAGTAGCATATAGGATCCAACTCTATCACATAGTGAATAAATGTAGAGCATTTGTAGACTTAAGAAACAAATATTAAGTGACAGTTTCATCAGTACCTGATTAAAGAAAGTCATATCACAGATGACAGTGCCCACCAAATCTATGACGAAAGAGAATGAATTGTAAGCACCAAAGTGTGTTTGTCAAAATAATATCTGAAAATGTCAGTTGTTGAACATAATACTTCTATTTGCAATAGCAATTTATGATCTATGCAGTTGATATATATTCCATGTACCAACACTACATGTAGGACGGACATAAGACATTCCCACAGAGTATTTATTTATTTATTAAATTTGTCTATTTCACCAAGATAAAGCAAAGCAGTGCGACACAAACAACAACAGAGTTACACATGGAATAAACAAACATACAGTCAATAACACAATAGAAAAGTCTACATACAGTGTGTGCAAATGAGGTAATATTAGGGAGGTAAGGCAATAACTAGGCCGTAGTGGCGAAATAATTGCAATTTAGCAAATAAACACTGGAGTGATAAATGTGCAGAAGATGAATGTGCAAGTAGAGATACTGGGGTGTAAAGATGCAAAAAACCAACAACAACAAAAACAATATGGGGATGAAATAGTTGGATGGGCTATTTACAGATGTTCTATTTACAGATGGGCTATGTACAGGTGCAATGATCTGTAAGCTGCTCTGATAGCTGATGCTTAAAGATAGTGAGGGAGATATGTCTCCAACTTCAGTGATTTTTGCAATTCGTTCCAGTCATTGGCAGCTGAGAACTGGAAGGAAAGGCGGCCAAAGTAGGAATTGGTTTTGGGAGTGACCAAAGGGTGTGCAATGTGTAAGCCCACTGAGTGGACATTCTGAACCTTGTTTGAAGTCACCAGGTCACATGACCAAGGAGCTAATAAAATTTGATTTGAGTTATTGAAATTTTACATTTGGAAAAATTAATGTAAAATCATGTGAGATGAAAATGGACAAACTAAAGGATGTGCAATATAAAAGGGTAGTCAGTGGACACTGAACCTTGTTTGAAGTCACTAGGTCACATGACCAATGAGCTATTGAAATTCAAAAATGTAAATAAATAGTCCGAGATGTAAATCGACAAAAAAAGTGTGCAATTTGTGTCTATGCCATCGGGTTAGCTAAAACCAGTTTTGAAAGTTTTAGGCGTAATGGTTAAAGAGCTATTGAAATTTGAACTGATGTTGGTGGACGTAAGAAAAACTAAAGGCGAATATCCGTCGAATATCCAACTTGAATCTGTCTCTTTGGCTCTGAATATGTCTTGAAATAATTTATATAATAATATAACATACTAATAATGAATAAGGAAGATAATTCTGGTTTTCTGTGAATAGCTTCCATAACGTTACTATAGCTAATTGTAGTGCTCTCCAAGATGGCATAGCAGTCAGACGTCCTTTGTCCTCGCCTTGTCGTGTCCTGTGTGTGTGTATATATATATATACATCTTTATATATATATACATCTTTCTTTGCATATCTTTATATATTCTCTTTTTCTCTTTTCCAGACCAGAACATACCGGACCTATTTTTTCTCTCCATATCCCTGGATTTCAACCGAAAGCTCTAGACATTTACACCTGGATCTCACAGCTAGCTAGCTGCTATCCGTGTGACTATTGGCTTACGTCGATCCCGGAGAAAACATCAATTATTCCGGAGCTTTACTGCCGATGCATTTTACAGCCGATGCGGAGCCCGACCGGGCCTTCACGACTAGACTACCGACGGTTTCTGCCCAAGGGAGTTATCCAACTGGCCCCTCCGTCGCGACGTTACCTGAACGCCCATCTGCGGCCAGCTAATTGTTAGCTGTCTTATCAGCTGCTATCTGAATAGGTCTATCGGACTATTTTTTTGGGGTCACTATAACTATATCTATTTTTCCATTTGGATTGATCCCCTCTCCCACACGGAACCCCACTAATCTACCGTCGGAATTGCACGAGGTGGCTAAAAACAGACCTCCATCCTATGCTAGCTTGCTACCGATGGCTCAGCTAGCTGTCTGAATCGCTGTTACCCAAAATCAAATTAAATCAAATGTAATTTATTTATATAGCCCTTCGTACATCAGCTGATATCTCAAAGTGCTGTACAGAAACACAGCCTAAAACCCCAAACAGCAAGCAATGCAGGTGTAGAAGCACGGTGGCTAGGAAAAACTCCCTAGAAAGGCCAAAACCTAGGAAGAAACCTAGAGAGGAACCAGGCTATGTGGGGTGGCCAGTCCTCTTCTGGCTGTACCGGGTGGAGATTATAACAGAACATGGCCAAGATCTTCAAATGTTCATAAATGACCAGCATAGTCGAATAATAATAAGGCAGAACAGTTGAAACTGGAGCAGCAGCACAGTCAGGTGGACTGGGGACAGCAAGGAGTCATCATGTCAGGTAGTCCTGGGGCACGGTCCTAGGGCTCAGGTCCTCTGAGAGAGAGAAAGAAAGAGATAATTAGAGAGAGCACATGTGGGGTGGCCAGTCCTCTTCTGGCTGTGCCGGGTGGAGATTATCATTTACATTTAAGTCATTTAGCGGACGCTCTTATCCAGAGCGACTTACAAAATTGGTGCATACACCTTATGGCATCCAGTGGAACAGCCACTTACATCTAAATCTTTTTTTTGGGGGGGGGGGGGATTACTTTATCCTATCCTAGGTATTCCTTAAAGAGGTGGGGTTTCAGGTGTCTCCGGAAGGTGGTGATTGACTCCGCTGTCCTGGCGTCGTGAGGGAGTTTGTTCCACCATTGGGGGGCCAGAGCAGCGAACATTATAACAGAACATGGCCAAGATGTTCAAATGTTCATAAATGACCAGCATGGTCGAATAATAATAAGGCAGAACAGTTGAAACTGTTGAAACAACCTCACTACTCACTGGACCATTATGATCACTCTACTAAGCATGCCTCTCCTTAATGTCAATATGCCTTGTCCATTGCTGTTCTGGTTAGTGTTTATTGGCTTATTTCACTGTAGAGCCTCTAGCCCTGCTCACTATACCTTATCCAACCTTTCAGTTACACCACCCACACATGCGATGGCATCACCTGGTTTCAATTAGGTTTCTAAAGACAATATCTCTCTCATCATCACTCAATACCTAGGTTTACCTCCACTGTATTCATATCCTACCATACCTTTGTCTGTACATTTTACCTTGAAGCTATTTTATCGCCCCCAGAAACCTCCTTTTACTCTCTGTTCCGGATGTTCTAGATGACCAATTCTCATAGCTTTTAGTCGTACCCTTATTCTACTTCTCCTCTGTTCCTCTGATGATGTAGAGGTGAATCCAGGCCCTGCAGTGCCTAGCTCCACTCCTATTCCCCAGGCGCTCTCTTTTGATGACTTCTGTAACTGTAATAGCCTTGGTTTCAAGCATGTTAACATTAGAAGCCTCCTCCCTAAGTTTGTTTTGTTCACTGCTTTAACACACACTGCTAACCCGGATCTTCTAGCCGTGTCTGAATTTTGGCTTAGGAAGACCACCAAAAATTCTGAAATCTACATTCCTAACTACAACATTTTCAGACAAGATAGAACAGCCTAAGAGGGCGGTGATGCAATCTACTGCAAAGATAGCCTGCAGAGTTCTATCCTACTATCCAGGTCTGTACCAAAGCAATTTGAACTTCTACTTTAAAAAATCCACCTCGATAAAAACAAGTCTCTCACCGTTGCCCCTTGCTATAGACCACCCTCTTCCCCCATCTGTGCTCTGGACACCATATGTGAACTGATTGCCCCCCATCTATCTTCAGAGCTCGTGCTGCTAGGCGACCTAAACTGGAACATGCTTAACACCCCAGCCATCCTACAATCTAAGCTTGATGCCCTCAATCTCACACAAATTATCAATGAACCTACCAGGTACCACGCCAAAGCAGTAAACACGGGCACCCTCATAGATATCATCCTAACCAACTTGCCCTCTAAATACACCTCTGCTGTTTTCAACAAAGATCTCAGCGATCACTGCTTCATTGCCTGCATCCGTAATGGGTCAGCGGTCAAAAGACCTCCACTCATCACAGTCAAACGCTCCCTGAAACACTTCAGCGGGCAGGCCTTTCTAACCAACCTGGCCGGGGTATCCTGGAAGGATATCGACCTCATCCCGTCAGTAGAGGATGCCTGGTTATTTTTTTAAATGCCTTCCTCACCATCTTAAATAAGCATGCCCCATTCAATACATTTAAAACCAGGAACAGATATAGCCCTTGGTTTTCTCCAGACCTGACTGCCCTTGACCAACACAAAAACATCCTATGGTGTTCTGCATTAGCATCGAACAGCCCCCGTGATATGCAACTTTTCAGGGAAGCTAGAAACCAATATACACAGGCAGTTAGAAAAGCCAAGGCTAGCTTTTTCAAGCAGAAATTTGCTTCCTGAAACACAAACTCAAAAAAGTTCTGAGACACTGTAAAGTCCATGGAGAATAAGAACACCTCATCCCAGCTGCCAACTGCACTGAGGACAGGAAACACTGTCACCACCGATAAATCCACTATAATTGATAGCCTTGGTATCTCAAATTATTGCCTCGCCTGGTTCACCAACTACTTCTCTGATAGAGTTCAGTGTGTCAAATCGGAGGGCCTGTTGTCTGGTTCTCTGGCAGTGTCTATGGGGGTGCCACGGGGTTCAATTCTTGGACCGACTCTCTTCTCTGTATACATCAATGATGTCGCTCTTGCTGCTGGTGAGTCTCTGATCCACCTCTATGCAGACGACACCATTCTGTATACTTCTGGCCCTTGTTTGGACACTGTGTTAACAACCCTCCAGATGAGCTTCAATGCCATACAACTCTCCTTCCATGGCCTCCAATTGCTCCTAAATACAAGTAAAACTAAATAGATTTTCTTCAACCGATCGCTG
The DNA here is from genome assembly GCF_023373465.1 of Oncorhynchus keta. Lineage (NCBI taxonomy): Eukaryota > Metazoa > Chordata > Actinopteri > Salmoniformes > Salmonidae > Oncorhynchus > Oncorhynchus keta. The sequence goes on along the minus strand of NC_068455.1, from coordinate 51,291,378 downwards.
CCTGCACCTGCCCACTCAACATCACTACACTGGAAGGTTCTGACTTAGAATATGTGGACAACTCCTTCCAGACTCACATCAAACATCTCCAATCTAAAGTTAAATCTAGAATTGGCTTCCTATTTCGCAACAAAGCATCCTCCACTCATGCTGCCAAACATACCCTTATAAAACTGTCCATCCTACCGAAATAATGTCATGTTTTACTTGTACCCCAGCCCGCATTGTGAATGGTTAGGAAATATGTCATGTTTTAATCATACCTCAGCCAGCATTGTGAATGGTGTCTGAGGCAGTGACATACAAGACCAGGGCAGTAAATATAATACTTAGGTGTTTTTCAGTCATGCGTGGTGCTAAGTTACATTTCTGGCCATGCTGGCAGGGTCTGAATTAAGCCCAATGTCCAATGGGATTGATCTGTTTAATCCAATTGTTTGTTTCAGTTTCAAGTAGTTGAATCCTTTGACGAATTGTTGATTTCAACAAATGCACTGGGTTGGTTGAAAAGTGACACTAAATTTAAAAACCATGCACTATTTTGACATAGTGGAAGATATAATACTGAATTGATACTGTTTTTCATACTAAGATGGACCAAGAAATGTTGCTTTTGCACATAGTTGTTCATTGGTTTAGCAAGAGTCTGTTGGGTTAATTTGTTTTATAATATCAAAACAAGCTTTATTTATACAGCACATTTCAGACATGGATGCAACACAATGACTTCAGAGGAAAACATGTATACAAAACAAAGAAAATAAACAGAAATATTTACTACACAACAAACATAAGAGGATAAAAAACAGAAGAATAACAACTGAAAGACTAATGAGCATCCTGAGGAAAATCCATTGATTAAAATATTAACAATTGGATGCGATATTCAACCATAACGAGATGGACAAGCCAGCACAGGTGTAACACATACTGACTAACGAGGTGACACCAATCAGTGCGCTATACGTGCTAACGAGCTATACGTGCTAACGAGCTATATGTGCTACAGTCCAACCTCAAAACATAAATGGAAGCCTGTAACACCTCCCCCGTCAAGACAACAAATATATCCTATATTTTTGTTGGACAAGTTTGCTCACCACCAACAGAAAACAACTTCCATTTCACATGATTCACTTTCTACAATATAAACATGGTGTCTACTGGCTTCCAACAATTAAAAGCACGTATTTCTAAATATATATTTTTCTACAATCTTGTTTTTTAAACTCACTCGCATCTAGAACTCTTCTAAAATTGTTAATACATTGATTATAGACCAATGTATTATACTGCGTCCATGTGTATAGGCTGCAAGTAAGTTGAAATTAATGTTTTCAAGTCATTGAAAAAACGACCTGGAAATACATATTTTCAACTATAATCGAACGTATATTGAATGTCGGGGCCTGTCTTCTTTTCAGCGACATTCTGCGAGATGGGATAGCCCAATGTCAAAACATAGTTCTAAAGTGTCCAAATCAATAACCAAAATGCAGAAACAGTTTGTGATATTTTGAAAACCTCAACATAAAATGTGCTATTTACATTTTCTTTTGCACATCATCATCTGCTCATTTATCAGTCCTGTGTTAATCTGCTAAATTGTAATTATTCGCTCCTACCTCCTCATGCCTTTGGCACACACTGTATATAGACTTTCTTTTTTCTACTGTGTCATTGACTTGTTTATTGTGTTATTGGCTTGTTTATTGTTTACTCCATGTGTAACTCTGTGTTGTCTGTGTCACACTGCTTTCCTTTATCTTGGCCAGGTCGCAGTTGCAAATGAGAACTTGTTCTCAACTAGCCTACCTGGTTAAATAAAGGTAAACAAAAAAAACCACATCTGCCACAATAACCACAGAAGCACCATAAAAACTGCACAAGCAACAGAATAGCTGTTGTTTTGACAAGTAGCAATAAATCACCGATATCGATTAGGAGGGAAATCAGTTGTATGTGCTGTTGAACACAATTTAAAAAACACATGGAAATGGGAGATATCTTTTACCTCACTGGTTAGAGGACAACCTGAAGACAGTCAGCTACATTTTTAAGTTTACCATTTTGATTCAAGAGGGTGGCAAACATGGTGTTACACAACACGTTTTGTTAAATCTCATAAATAGTACTCTCAATTCAGAGCTGGATTTATTCCCCGAGGCTAAAAATCATGCTTAAGTCAAATAAACAGGGGGCAAACACTTAGGGTTCTATATTGTGACATTCATTAAAATACTCCTTCTACAATTTAAAAAAAACATTCCACATTGTGACTTTATTTCATTGATATCATGAAACAACTCCTTCATGTATGTATTTTCTGATGTTTGATCAGAAATCTTTTATCAGAGAATCTCTTGTCACATTGATCACAGCTATAAGATTTATCTCCTGTGTGTGTTCTCAAATGTACTATCAGGCTGTTTGGCTGAGTAAAACTCTTCCCACATTGATCACAGCTATAAGGTTTCTCTCCAGTGTGTGTTCTCTGGTGTGTCTTCAGACTGCCAGATGTAACAAAACTCTTCCCACATTGAGGACAGTCATATGGCTTCTCTCCTGTGTGTGTTCTCTGGTGCACTATCAGGCTGCTTGACTGAGTGAAACTCTTCCCACAATGATTACAGCTATAACATTTCTCTCCTGTGTGTGTTCTCTGGTGCACTATCAGGCTGCTTGACTGAATAAAACTCTTACCACATTGATTACAGCTAAATGGTTTCTCTCCTGTGTGTATTCTTTGGTGTGATTTCAGGTTGCTTGGCTGACTAAAACTTTTCCCACATTGATCACACCCATATGGTTTCTCTCCAGTGTGAATTCTCTGATGTATTTTAAGGTCTACTGAAGAGGTGAATCTCTTCCCGCAGTCAGAGCAGCAGTGAAGTTTCTCTCTAGTGTGTATTCTCAGGTGTACTTTCAGTGAATTTGATCTTAAGTAACTCTTCCCACAGTCAGAGCAGTGATGAGATTTCTTCCCTGTGGGTCTCTGCTGGTGTTTCTTGATGTGTTCTGATCTGAAGATACTTTTCTCTGCCTCGTCAGCATTATGAGGTTGTTGAGGCTCCCCAGAGGATCCACAATAATCACTTCTCTCTCCTGTGTAAACAACAAAGTAAACAATCCACTGTTTATTTGAGTTAAAAGGTGATGCGCAGTGCCTACCCATGAAGTTGTACAACAATTGACATCTGTTAAATTATTTGACAATTAAGACAGTCAAGTGAGCAAGAATAGTAATTTTGTCTTGTTTTCAAATTAGTAGTAATATCGATGATTGTAGCTAGAAATACGTTTTTCAAGTTGTTGAAATCCCAAGCACTGTGCCAGATTACTTCTGGTCTCCAATATAGGCCCCTTTCTGTGTTTGCTAAAATTGCGGCACGAGGGCAAAGCACACGCAATTTGGTTACAGAAACTCCTCCCTGCTAATGAGGAAACCACTAGTTATGGATGTAGTATATCTGCCTGGAGCAAAAATGGTGAGCAAAGATTATAGTTTTTCACAATGTATTCTGAATATTACAGCGCAAGATCAGGCGTGCTACTCAAGGAAACTCACATTAAGCTCTGGTGTCAATTCACTAATTCACCACCATGGGAGAAAACTCAGGGGAGTTCTCATAGGCTGAGAGCAAAAATAGCATCAATTTCCAGGTTGCTTATGAGTGCATTTCACATTACTTTTGGATTATAAGGCTCGCTTGAATCACCTGCTTAATATGTTTGTGTTATTGTCCCAAATCAACTGCTTTATACTTAAAAAAAAAACACTTCAACCAGTAAAATGCTCTTTGGCTAGCTGTTCCATCAGCCTGACAATGAAGGTTTGTACAAATTGCCCCATAAATTCATCTAACAATAACATAGACCTACTGTAGGTCCCATAACTTCACCTAACAATAACATAGACCTACTGTAGGAACCATGGCTTCACCTAACAACAACATAGACCTAGGACTATAAATAATTAAATATTTCAGGTAAAACATGGAAACGAAAATGTCTTTGTCATGACATTTCATAACCTGATCACCAGCTAATTTTGTCAATAATCCCACTAGGCTACTCTGTAATGTGTTGTCATTCTAAATGTCCTGAATAAGAAAATAGCAGTGTGTGTTGTACAATAGCCTATCCATCAAGGAACAGTTCTCTACACATTATGAGCAAAGTATCTCTGTGTGCAAACAGACTAACGAGACCCTACAGTAAATCAAGCAGACAATAACATTATAAACATCAATTTGTTAGGGATGTTGAATCCAACGTGGAGCACGGCATAACTGTCTTTACCAGAGTAATGAATGAAGAAGCACTTTGGTTGTTGTATGTCGTGATGTTTGTCACTTGACTGGAATTCAGAAAATTATTTCCTGGATCAGCTGATGTCAGTTGAACATGTGACTGTAACTTAATAACAGCAACAGTATTAAGAATGATGTGTAATTATTGTGTTTCTATAAAGTTAAGGTGACTCTCGGTTAGAACAAAACTCTGAAATTATTTATAATGGCTGTTTTCCCAGTGTAACGACGCCAGGACAGCGGAGTCAATCACCACCTTCCGGAGACACCTGAAACCCCACCTCTTTAAGGAATACCTAGGATAGGATAAAGTAATCCCCCCTTAAAAGATTTACATGCACTATTGTAAAGTGGCTGTTCCACTGGATGTCATAAGGTGAATGCACCAATTTGTAAGTCGCTCTGGATAAGAGCGTCTGTTAAATGACTTAAATGTAATGTAAATGTAACATAAGGAGAAAAAAAGTTAAAGTTTCATTATGACATCACGGGTTAATTCTAGAATATACTATATATACTAGAAACATGGTTAAACTATCATTATGACATCATGGATGAATTCTAGAATATACTATATATCCTAGAAACCTGGTTAAACTATCATTATGACATCATGGATGAAGCCTAGAAACATGGTTAAACTATCATTATGACATCATGGATGATTTCTAGAATATACTATATATCCTAGAAACTGGTTAAACTATCATTATGACATCATGGATGAATTCTAGAATATACTATATAGCCTAGAAACCTGGTTAAACTATCATTATGACCTCATGGATGACCAGTCCTTGTATTCATAGTGTAGTGAATTCAGGGGGTAGCCCTGAGCTGAACTCAAACCTGGGTCCACTGACTGTCAAGCCAACACCTTATAACTTTTACACCAAGATGTCTGAACTTCTTGACGAGGTCGCTAGGTGTTGGGTTACGGTTGCTACAATAGCTTTCTATTTGAATTTGAGAGGGTTACATTTCTCCAGCCCCATCCCTCAGCTGTTTACCAAACCAAGTCTCTGGGCAGCCATTTTGTTGCTGTTTTTTTTTAAACCACACCAATCAACCAATATGTTTTGGTAATAAGATGGATGGGGTTGGAGAAATGTAACTACTTTCAAATTCATAAACAGACCTATGGATGCAAGGACTGACCATCCATGATATCATCATAGTTTTAACAATGTTTTGAGGCTACAGTGTTGATTTACATTGGAGTAAAAAACGCTCATTTGGGGTTCTGAAGGGGTACAACAGTTGAACTAAGCTCATGAGGCATGTGTTATATTCTTCAAGAATCAATGGCTATATATAAATAATTAAAAAGTCCAAAAATGGATGTAAGCAATTGCAGATTTCTGCTTTAACACCAAATAACAGTTAAACGGCAGAGTGTGTGCCTCTGTTTTAAGACAGTACTTACTGGTGTTAATCAGGGAACGGATTCTCAAAAACATCTTATGGCTAAGTTCACCGTTGGAACCATTGGATGCTTTAAGATGCGTTTGGGAAACCGGGCCCAGATGTCCAGTTTCCTCCTCTCCTTCCTCCTCTTTTTTGGATGTGACAGTCATCTCTTCCTCCTCTTTCACTCCAAAAACTGCATCATCCTCTTTCTCTTCCTCCTCTTCTTTTACTGTAACATCCTCCTCCTCTTTCACTCTGAACGCGTCTTCCTCCTCTTTCACTCCAAAAACTGCATCATCCTCTTTCTCTTCCTCCTCTTCTTTCACTGTAACATCCTCCTCCTCTTTCACTCTGAACGCGTCTTCCTCTTCTTTCACTCTAACGTTTTGCTCTTCTTCTTTCACGGAAACAGCCTCACCATCTACTTGTTTTTGTATTGAAACAGCCTCCTCTTCCTTCTCCTCTTTCACCAGAGCTTCTTTCTCCGTCCAGCAGACCGCCTCTTCTTTTTCAGGAGAGTAGTTTGGTGAACTCATGGTCGGAGATGTTCGCTAGCTAGGCTAATGCTAACGAAACCAGCCCGCTAGCTGACTAATAACAACAACACCGTAAATATTAAATAAAATCGGATAACTAACTAGACGACAGAAGTGGGTTAAAAAATGCAGTGGGTAATATACACTAAAGCGTCTAAAGAGCTTTAATGGTTCGGCTATTTTGTCTAGCAAGCTCCCGAGGTGTCTGACTAACTGCTGTTGAAAGAAGCGTTCCGTCCAGTAGATTATACGTCACACTAGCAGCTTTGCCTTAAAGTCGCACATCGTCATCTACTGACTGGAGTGGGTAACGCATTTGAGTAAAATGTAAACGTTATCTTCAGACAAGTTAGTGTAGGACGCATTAGTTTTTACTCACCAGTGTAACAACACAGTGTGGTTAAAGACTTAGTAAGCTAGTTGTAGTCAAAATATGTTTACCTATAAGTACAAACAGTTATGTTTTGCGTCATTACATATGCATTAATTTATTTTTGGGAGACTTCTGAACTACCCATAATGCAATATTACTCAGGTCGTATGAAGTATCTACTCTGTGCTACCGAGTTTGTATGCCAGTTTAACTGCGTAATTAAGTTGTTAAATTCCTGCATAAAATGGGTATTATTCCACCTCCTGGTCTATTAGTGTGTTTACATTGTCTAATACACTCAAATCAAAGTTTATTTGTCACGTGCGCCGAATACAACAGGTGTAGTAGACCTCACAGTGAAATGCTTACTTACAGGCCCTAACCAACAGTGCAATTTTTAAAGTAAAAAATATGTATTAGGTGAACAATGGATATGTAAAGAAATAAAACCAACAGTTAAAATACATTGTAAAATAACAGTAGGGAGGCTATATACAGTAGAGAGGCTATTACATTGCGTTAACAATGGAGGATTGGTTGATTTCCAGTTTTTAGTATTTAAGATGATGAGGAGAAAAGTATCATCCAACTCTGGGGTATTAATGAGAGGTTTCGTCCAACCATTGGCTATCTCACTGCACCCTCATATTCCATGTCTTGAAATATGCAGACAGACATTGTACTTCTTCTGACAGCCAACTTTCTAACTCCGCCATTAACTTTATGACATCATAACATTCCCAGAAGGCATGGACTATTGAGTCAATGTTAGTTTTACACTGAAGACATGACTGCGGTTGTGCTGTAGAATTGTATAATAAGGAACTATCATTTGTCCCAACATCACAGGCCACAGACTTTGATACAGTTCAAGACTTCCAAAAGTTTTTCCGCAATTTGAGATTGTCTGAGTTTTTAAAATGTGTTAATATTGAATGTTGATATTTATGTTATATTTTTGTACCTCCTGTTTCAAGAAGTGATGTCACTGTCCCTATATATACAGTGCATTTGGAAAGTATTCAGACCTCTTCCTTTTTACACATTTTGTTATGTTACAGCCTTATTCTAAAATTGATTAAATATATTTTTTTCCTCATCAATCTACACACAATACCCCATGATGACAAAGCAAAAAGTGTTTTTATACATTTCTGGCAGAATTTTCATGTCTCTTCAAAGATGTTCGATCAGGTTCAAGTCTGGACTCTGGCTGGGCCACTCAACGACGTTCAGAAACTTGTCCCGAAGCCACCTTTGCCTTGTCTTGGCTGTGTGCTTAGGGCTGTTGTCCTGTTGGAAGGTGAACCATCAGCCTAGTCGGAGGTCCTGAGCACTCTGGAGTAGGTTTTCATCATGCTGCCACCACCATGCTTCACCGTAGGTGTAACCGATGTGAAATAGCTAGCTAGTTAGCGGTGGTGCGCGCTAATAGCATTTCAATTGGTGACGTCACTTGCTCTAAGACCTTGAAGTAGTTGTTCCCCTTGCTCTACAAGGGCCGTGGCTTTTGTGGCGTGATGGGTAACAATGCTTTGTGGGTGTCAGTTGTTGATGTGTGCAGAGGATCCCTAGTTCAAGCCCAGATAGGGGCGAGGAGAGGGAAGGAAAGCAAAACTGTTACATAGGGATGGTGGCAGGTTTCCTTCAGATGTGACGCTTGGCATGCAGGTCAAAGAGTTTAATGCTGTTTTCATCAGACCAGATAATCTTGTTTCTCATGTACTAAGAGTCCTTTAAGTGCCTTTTGGCAAACTCCAATTGGGCTGTCATGTGCCTTTTACTGAGGAGTTGCTTCCGTTTGGCCACTCTACCATAAAGTCCTGATTGGTGGAGTGCTGCAGAGATGGTTGTCCTTCTGGAAGGTTCTCCCATCTCCACAGAGGACATCTGGAGCTCTGTCATAGTGTCAGAGTCATCTGACCCTTACCAAGGCCCTTCTCCCCCAATCACTCAGTTCGGCCGGGTGGCCAGCTCCAGGTAGAGTCTTGGTGGTTCCAAACACTGTGGCACTGGGTTCTTGGGGACTTTCAATGCTACAGAAATGTTTTGGTACCCATCCCCAGATCTGTGCTTCGACACAATCCTGTCTCGAAGCTCTACAGACAATTACTTCGACCTCATGGCTTGGTTTTTGCTCTGACATGCACTGTCAACTGTGGGACCTTATAAAGACAGGTGTGTGCATTTCCAAATCATGTCCAATCAATTTAATTTACAACATGTGGACTCCAATCAAGTTGTAGAAACATCTCAAGGATGATCAACAGAAACATGATAAACCTGAGCTCAATTTTGAGTCTAAATAATTATGCAAATAAGGTATCTGTTTTTTATTTTGAATACATTTGCAGAAATGTCTAAAAACCTGTTTTCACTTTGTCATTATGGGGTATTGTGTGTAGATTGATGAGGAACATGTTTTATTTAATCAGTTTTAGAATAAGGCTGTAACATAACAATGTAACTAAGACTTTGCGTAGGCTATATTCTCATTCTCAGACGTCCTTATTGGATAACAGGAGCACGTTGGTGTTTGAGTGTCGACACCCTTTACACATGTACTGCACTGGAATTATCCCTCTACACCCTTTACACATGTACTGTACTGGAATTATCCCTCTACACATGTACTGCACTGGAAATATCCCTCTACACCCTTTACACATGTACTGTACTGGAATTATCCCTCTACACATGTACTGCAATGGAATTATCCCTCTACACCCTTTACACATGTACTGGACTGGAATTATCCCTCTACACCCTTTACACATGTACTGGACTGGAATTATCCCTCTACACCCTTTACACATGTACTGGAATTATCCCTCTACACATGTACTGCAATGGAATTATCCCTCTACACCCTTTACACATGTACTGTACTGGAATTATCCCTCTACACCCTTTACACATGTACTGTACTGGAATTATCCCTCTACACATGTACTGCACTGGAAATATCCCTCTATACATGTACTGCATTGGAATTATCCCTCTACACCCTTTACACATGTACTGTACTTGAATTATCCCTCTACACATGTACTGCAATGGAATTATCCCTCTACACCCTTTACACATGTACTGGACTGGAATTATCCCTCTACACCCTTTACACATGTACTGGACTGGAATTATCCCTCTACACAACCTCTCACAACTCATGTTATTCTGGTTAAACAATGAGAGACTATTTGATTATGGACTAACAGTCTAACAGTTTGCAGGGCACAACTCATGTTATTCTGGTTAAACAGTGAGAGACTAGTTGATAAAGGAGTGGGGATTTTTTTACAATTAGGAAATAATATGTCATGTTTTACTCATACCTCAGCCAACATTGTGAATGGTTAGGAAATAATATGTAATGTTTTACTCGTACCTCAGCCAGCATTGTGAATGGTTAGGAAATAATATGTCATGTTTTACTCATACCTCAGCCAGCATTATGAATGGTTAGGAAATAATATGTAATGTTTTATTCGTACCTCAGCCAGCCTTGTGAATGCTTAGGAAAAAATATGTAATGTTTTACTCGTACCTCAGCCAGCATTGTGAATGGTTAGGAAATAATATGTCAAGTTTTACTGGTACCTCAGCCAGCATTGTGAATGGTTAGGAAATAATATGTCATGTTTAACTCATACCTCAGCCAGCATTGTGAATGGTGTCTGATGCAGTGACATACTAGACCATGGCAGTAAATCTAATATTTAGTTGTTTTTAGTCAGGCATGAAAGGTGGTTCTGTGGTTATAAGATACATTTCTGGCCATGCTGGCAGGGTCTGAATCAAACCCAATGTCCAGTGGGATTGATCTGTTTGATCCAATCATTTGTTTCTGTTTTCAGTAGTTGAATCCTTTGACGTATTGTTGATTTCAACATTCTTCATTTTCAACAAATGCACTGGGTTGGTTGAAAAGTGATACTAAACTTACATACCATGCACTATATTGACAGTGGAAGAATGTTTATTTATATATATATATATAAAAGTTTTTATTATGTACATTGCCATTCATACAAAACAAAACCATCTATTTTCTAAACTAACTCAAATATAGGCATTTTTAAATACAAAACTAAACAAAAACCCAATAACAAAAATCCCAGGGAGCATCTTCCCTCCCCCTTCATGCCTTCAAACTACATCTCTAAAGCCCTACCTTCCCCTATCTCCCGTCCCAAATCTACCCCTTAAATTATCTAAATTAACCCCAACCCTAAACCTCCCTTCCCCCACTTCCTCTCCTCCCATCTTCATCCTCCCGTTCAAATTTCCTTCCAACCTCCTTACTATCCCCTCCAGCCCCCAATCTCTCCCTGTCTTTACCATGTCCTGCCTGGCTTCCCACAGCCCCCGTTTATCAAATCAAATCAAATTTTATTTGTCACATACACATGGTTAGCAGATATTAATGCGAGTGTAGCGAAATGCTTGTGCTTCTAGTTCCGGCAATGCAGTTATAACCAACAAGTAATCTAACTAACAATTCCAAAACTACTGTCTTATACACAGTGTAAGGGGATAAAGAATATGTACATAAGGATATATCAATGAGTGATGGTACAGAGCAGCATAGGCAAGATACAGTAGATGGTATCGAGTACAGTATATACATATGAGATGAGTATGTAAACAAAATGGCATAGCTAAAGTGGCTAGTGATACATGTATTACATAATGATGCAGTCGATGATATAGAGTACAGTATATACGTATGCATATGAGATGAATAATGTAGGGTAAGTAACATTATATAAGGTAGCATTGTTTAAAGTGGCTAGTGATATATTTACATCATTTCCCATCAATTCCCATTATTAAAGTGGCTGGAGTTGAGTCAGTATCAGTGTCAGTGTGTTGGCAGCAGCCACTCAATGTTAGTGGTGGCTGTTTAACAGTCTGATGGCCTTGAGATAGAAGCTGTTTTTCAGTCTCTCGGTCCCAGCTTTGATGCACCTGTACTGACCTCGCCTTCTGGATGATAGCGGGGTGAACAGGCAGTGGCTCGGGTGGTTGATGTCCTTGATGATCTTTTTGGCCTTCCTGTAACATCGGGTGGTGTAGGTGTCCTGGAGGGCAGGTAGTTTGCCCCCGGTGAGGCGGTGTGCAGACCTCACTACCCTCTGGAGAGCCTTACGGTTGAGGGCGGAGCAGTTGCCGTACCGCCAGGATACTCTCGATTGTGCATCTGTAGAAGTTTGTGAGTGCTTTTGGTGACAAGCCAAATTTCTTCAGCCTCCTAAGGTTGAAGAGGCGCTGCTGCGCCTTCTTCACGATGCTGTCGGTGTGAGTGGACCAATTCAGTTTGTCTGTGATGTGTATGCCGAGGAACTTAAAACTTGCTACCCTCTCCACTACTGTTCCATCGATGTGGATAGGGGGGTGTTCCCTCTGCTGTTTCCTGAAGTCCACAATCATCTCCTTAGTTTTGTTGACGTTGAGTGTGAGGTTATTTTCCTGACACCATACTCCGAGGGCCCTCACCTCCTCATTGTAGGCCGTCTCGTCGTTGTTGGTAATCAAGCCTACCACTGTTGTGTCGTCCGCAAACTTGATGATTGAGTTGGAGGCGTGCGTGGCCACGCAGTCGTGGGTGAACAGGGAGTACAGGAGAGGGCTCAGAACGCACCCTTGTGGGGCCGCAGTGTTGAGGATCAGCGGGGAGGAGATGTTGTTGCCTACCCTCACCACCTGGGGGCGGCCCGTCAGGAAGTCCAGTACCCAGTTGCACAGGGCGGGGTCGAGACCCAGGGTCTCGAGCTTTATGACGAGCTTGGAGGGTACTATGGTGTTGAATGCCGAGCTGTAGTCGATGAACAGCATTCGCACATAGGTATTCCTCTTGTCCAGATGGGTTAGGGCAGTGTGCAGTGTGGTTGAGATTGCATCGTCTGTGGACCTATTTGGGCGGTAGGCAAATTGGAGTGGGTCTAGGGTGTCAGGTAGGGTGGAGGTGATATGGTCCTTGACTAGTCTCTCAAAGCACTTCATGATGACGGAAGTGAGTGCTACGGGGCGGTAGTCGTTTAGCTCAGTTACCTTAGCTTTCTTGGGAACAGGAACAATTGTGGCCCTCTTGAAGCATGTGGGAACAGCAGACTGGTATAGGGATTGATTGAATATGTCCGTAAACACACCGGCCAGCTGGTCTGCGCATGCTCTGAGGGCGCGGCTGGGGATGCCGTCTGGGCCTGCAGCCTTGCGAGGGTTAACATGTTTAAATGTCTTATACTCACCTCGGCTGCAGTGAAGGAGAGACCGCATGTTTTCGTTGCAGGCCATGTCAGTGGCACTGTATTGTCCTCAAAGCGGGCAAAAAAGTTATTTAGTCTGCCTGGGAGCAAGACATCCTGGTCCGTGACTGGGCTGGATTTCTTCTTGTAGTCCGTGATTGACTGTAGACCCTGCCAGATGCCTCTTGTGTCTGAGCCGTTGATTTGAGATTCTACTTTGTCTCTGTACTGATGCTTAGCTTGTTTGATAGCCTTGCGGAGGGAATAGCTGCACTGTTTGTATTCGGTCATGTTACCAGACACCTTGCCCTGATTAAAAGCAGTGGTTCACGCTTTCAGTTTCACGCGAATGCTGCCATCAATCCACGGTTTCTGGTTAGGGAATGTTTTAATCGTTGCTATGGGAACGACATCTTCAACGCACGTTCTAATGAACTCGCACACCGAATCAGCGTATTCGTCAATATTGTTATCTGACGCAATACGAAACATATCCCAGTCCACGTGATGGAAGCAGTCTTGGAGTGTGGAGTCAGCTTGGTCGGACCAGCGTTGGACAGACCTCAGCGTGGGAGCCTCTTGTTTTAGTTTCTGTCTGTAGGCAGGGATCAACAAAATGGAGTCGTGGTCAGCTTTTCCGAAAGGGGGTGGGGCAGGGCCTTATATGCGTCGCGGAAGTTAGAGTAACAATGATCCAAGGTTTTTCCACCCCTGGTTGCGCAATCGATATGCTGATAAAATTTAGGGAGTCTTGTTTTCAGATTAGCCCTGTTAAAATCCCCAGCTACAATGAATGCAGCCTCCGGATAAATGGTTTCCAGTTTGCAAAGAGTTAAATAAAGTTCGTTCAGAGCCATCGATGTGTCTGCTTGGGGGGGGATATATACGGCTGTGATTATAATCGAAGAGAATTCTCTCGGTAGATAATGCGGTCTACGTTTGATTATGAGGAATTCTAAATCAGGTGAACAGAAGGATTTGAGTTCCTGTATGTTTCTTTCATCACACCATGTCTCGTTAGCCATAAGGCATACGCCCCCGCCCCTCATCTTACCAGAAAGATGTTTGTTTCTGTCGGCGCGATGCGTGGAGAAACCCGTTGGCTGCACCGCCTCGGATAGCGTCTCTCCAGTGAGCCATGTTTCCGTGAAGCAAAGAACGTTACAGTCTCTGATGTCCCTCTGGAATGCTACCCTTGCTCGGATTTCATCAACCTTGTTGTCAAGAGACTGGCCATTGGCAAGAAGAATGCTAAGGAGTGGTGCACGGTGTGCCCGTCTCCGGAGTCTGACCAGAAGACCGCCTCGTTTCCCTCTTTTTCGGAGTCGTTTTTTTGGGTCGCTGCATGGGATCCATTCCGTTGTCTTGGTTGAAAGGCAGAACACAGGATCCGCGTCGCGAAAAACATATTCTTGGTCGTACTGATGGTGAGTTGTCGCTGATCTTATATTCAGTAGTTCTTCTCGACTGTATGTAATGAAACCTAAGATGACCTGGGGTACTAATGTAAGAAATAACACGTAAAAAAACTGCATAGTTTCCTCGGAACGCGAAGCGAGGCGGCCATCTCTGTCGGCGCCGGAAGAGGCTTATGAGAAGCCAGAGCAGAAACCTGTCCCTGACCGTCCCCCTCACTCTCCATACATCTCTCTCTACCCTAGCCCAAGTTAAAACAAAAATACCCTTTCACCCAACGAATAACAGCTGTGCCCATACTACTCTGGCAAAGGCACAGTCCCAAAAGGTGTCTCCTCCCCGCCACAAGATGGCCGTGGACAGGTGGGGGATCCCGCCAAGCTATGCCTGTACATGATGGAACGTACCGGCAAGCACTTGTAGACGACTCAACCAATTCAGGTCCTTGAGCCTGTTGTCCAGACCCTGCGCCTGCACTCCCTCCCAGACCACTGCCGGGATACCCACGACAGGCGCCGGACACCCTCCCTGTCTAACCTCCTCGTACAGGTGTCTGTGGTCTAAACCTACTCTGGCAACTTCAACCTCAGGGTGAGCACACAGGCAACCATTACGCTTCTTGCCTGATATGAGTAGAACATCTGAAGGAAGTAACCAGATGGGTGTATTACCTGCTGAGCAATCTCAGCTAACAAAAAGGAAACAAAAATTGTGTACAGCTTGAGGGGGAGATGTGGTACCCCCCTTCCTTCCTCCCCCATGGAACAGAGCATGCGTTCCCTGGCGACACACTCGTACCTGCCACCCCACATGAACTGGAACACCAACCTCACGAGAAGCCTCCTCAGACAAGCAGGCAACGGGTAGACGTATGCCAGATACAAAAGAGACAGAAATACATCCACCTTGAGGACCAGGACCTATAAAAGACAACGGCCCTCCACATCGCCAGCTTATTCCATACCACTTCGATGTCCATGTTCCAGTAACAGCGTCGCTGAGCTGGAGGTCCCAAAATGGACCCCGAGAATCCTCAGGGCCCCATTACAGAGAGAGAACACCCCGGGCACATCCATCCTACCACTCCATCTTCGCAAAAACTTCACTGAAGACTTAGCGTGGTTAAGCACAGCTCCACGATGCTCGGGTGAAGTCCCCCAAAATGGCAAGAGACCTTGTCAGGCACAAGTCCTTGCAAAGGAGCAAGGACATGTCATCTGCATACTGCGTCAACTTAATGCAACAAGTGTTGTTGTGTTCTAAAAACCCACTAGCGCACGCTCCAGGAAAGCTTGAGCCTTCCGCTCCTGCAGCTCCCTGAGTTGCGCCTTCAGGGCTGTGGATCTCTCCCAGTCAACCGACCAGCCGAGGTTGTCTGCCTCGTACTTGAGTTCGAGCAACCTTTGGATATGATCCACCTTCCTCCTTTTCTCCTCCTACAATATCCTATAATAAAGACTCTAATCCTTACCTTAACTAAATCCCACGACTCTAACACCCCCTCACACATGGACCGGAGGCCTTCAATCCCCCGAAACAAACCAGTAAATGCTTCAATGAAAGCTTGCTCATCCAGAACATCCCTATCTAATTTCCAGTACCACCTATCCAAAGAGGCAGACTGGTGACCTCACCTGCAGGAGCACCCCGTCGTGATTCAAAAGGAAAACAGGCAACACCTGCCTAGACAACTAACACAAGGACCTCGACAGAAAAATATAGTCAAGCCTCCTCGCAACCCCCCTGGAGTTGCGTCAAGTGGAACCAGCCATTGTCGGAGTAGTGTGCAGGCCTCCATCAACCAGACCATGGCAAGCCATTAGCCTACTGCTATCCCCTACCCCTAAATCTATATTAAAATCCCCTCCCTATCACCACTTGCCTTTTTGTGGCGCACAGGGGCGCCAGACAGTCCACCATCTCCTTCCTGTCTGCCACCACCTGTGGCCCGTACACCCCCACTAATCCGCAATCCCTTAAGGTGTCATCCACCCCCAAAACCCTCCTCTGCATAACCACAAATGAACTCTCAACCTTTACCTCCCAACACAGAATCCCTACCCCTGAGTAGTGCACCCCCTATACCCCAAACCGACTCCCCCTTGTCCCACTCCGTCCTACAGTGCTTGCGAAAGTATTCGGCCCCCTTGAACTTTGCGACCTTTTGCCACATTTCAGGCTTCAAACATAAAGATATAAAACTGTATTTTTTTGTGAAGAATCAACAACAAGTGGGACACAATCATGAAGAGGAACGACATTTATTGGAAATTTCAAACTTTTTTAACAAATCAAAAACTGAAAAATTGGGCGTGCAAAATTATTCAGCCCCCTTAAGTTAATACTTTGTAGCGCCACCTTTTGCTGCGATTACAGCTGTAAGTCACTTGGGGTATGTTTCTATCAGTTTTGCACATCGAGAGACTGAAATTCTTTCTATGCATTACTCATCTCATATGTATATACTGTATTCTATTCTAGATTCGAGTCAAGATTTTTCTATTGTATTATTGACTGTACTTTTGTTTGTGTAAGTCTGTTTTTTTCCGCACTGCTTCGCTTTATCTTGGCCAGGTCGCAGTTGTAAATGAGAACTTGTTCTAAACTGGCCTACCTGGTTAAATAAAGGCTGAATAGAAATTGGAGTTGTGTGTTAGCATTGGCTGTGGCAAAAGTAACACCAAACAGGCCCTTGAGGGCTCAAGTTGCCCATCCCTGAGGTAGGTGGGGTTTTCAGAAGAACAGTGTTTGATTTGTAATGCAGTGTGTCCCAGATGGAGGGAGTTGACATTGATTTAGTAATTGCAAGCACTGCATGACTTCTCAGTCAGGTTTGCCGTCAGAACTAAACAGTTATTTATCAGAGCAGTCTATACTATCGGGAGCTACTTACAATGAGTGCATTTAACTTCTTAAGGTATAGAGGGCAGCATTTTTACTTTTGGATAAATAGTGTGCCCAATTTCAACTTCCCTGCTACTCATGCCAATATTATTAGTAGATTTGGATAGAAAACACTCTGTAAAACACGTAAAACTGTTTGAATCATGTCTGTGAGTATAACAGAACTTATGTAGCAGGCAAAACCCCAAGGACTAACCGTTCAGAATTTTTTGTTTGTTGTTGAGTTCTCTGTCTGTTCACTGAGTTCTCATTGGCAAACGATATTTCTTAGGAACTTGTTTTCAGTTCCTACCGCTTCCACTGAATGTCACCAGTCTTTGGAATTTGGTTGAGGTTATTCATTTGTGCAATGAAGAAGTAGGGCCAACTAGGAACTGCGTAACAATGTTGAGACTTGAAAAGTAGCTTGGTTTGTTGTGTTCCTGTATTGAACACAGATAGACCCGTCTTCAATTTGATCGATTATTAACGTTTAAAAATACTTAAAGTTGTATTCCAAAAGTAGTTTGAAATATTTTGGCAAAGTTTATAGGTAACTTTTGAAATATTTTGTAGTGAAGTTGCGCATTTTGGAAGCTGTTTTTTTTCTGGATCAAACGCGCCAAATAAATTTATATTTTGGATATATATGAACTGAATTAATCGATCAAAAGGACCAATTGTGATGTTTATGGGACATATTGGAGTGCCAACAAAAGAAGCTCGTCAAAGGCAAGGCATGTTTTATATGTTATTTCTGCATTTTGTGTTACACCTGCAGGGTTGAAATATGCTACCCTCTTTGTTTACTGCTGTGCTATCATCAGATGATAGCTTCTTATGCTTTCGCCGGAAAGCCTTTTTAAAATCTGACATGTTGGCTGGATTCACAACGAGTGTAGCTTTAATTGAGTATCTTACATTTGTGATTTAACGAAAGTTATATTTTTATATCAATTTATTTGAATTTGCTGCACTGCATTTCCCCGGTTTTTGGCCAAGTGGGATGCAAGCGTCCCCTATACCATAAGAAGTTAACGAAAGAAGCTGTAATGTAATATAATTTAATGAACGTAATGACACCTAACACTCAAGACACTCAGAGTGAGAATATGGGAATGATGGGAGGATGGCAACTTTATGTACTATTAGGAGGGCTTGCTCTGCCTCTGTTTGTCCACATGAGGGAAGCATCAGCCAGGAAAATGTTACTCAGTGTCGAGAGAATGGACTGCAAATTAGGTTGAAGGATTTAGCTTTCACCTGCCCAATCAATTAGATATCTATACTTAAATCCTACAGGAAGATTGAATAAGTGTAAACTTCAAGAAAAGGCATGCATTTCTCAGTTATCTGAACTGTGTCTGTATTGTACACGGAGTGTACAAAACAATAGGAACACCTGCTTTTCCATGACATAGTGTCCTAATGTTTTGTACCAGTTAAATCCAGCTAAAAGCTATGATCCTTTTTGATCTCACTTGTGAATTCCACTTCGCTCAGCGTAGATGAAGGGGAGAAGACAGTTTAAAGAGTCATTTTTAAGCCTTGAGACAATTGAGACATGGATTGTATATGTGTACCACTCAGAGGGTGAATGGGCAAGACAAAATATGTAAGTGCCTTTGGACGGGGTATGGTAGTAGGTGCCAGGCACACCGGTTTGAGTGTGTCAAGAACTGCAACGCTGCTGGGTTTTACACACTCAAAAGTTTCCTGTGTGTCTCAAAAATGGTCTAACACTCAAAGGACATCCAGCCATCTTGACATAACTGTGGGGAAGCAGTGGAATCAACATGGGCCAGCATCCCTATGGAATGCTTTTGGCACCTTGTAGAGTCCATGCCCTGACAAATTGAGGGCCAAAGGTTGGGCAACTCAATATTAGGAAGGTTTAGTTTTTTTTTTTTTTAGTTTATTTTATTTTTACAGGGACAGTGCACATTAATCAACGTTTCAGTAAAAGTGCCGGTTTTAGCCAGCCGGCTAATTTTCAACCGCAGTCCCTGGGCAGGTTATTAAAAACAATTACAATATAGACAATAGCACCATAGACATAGCAACATAACAACATAGGACAAGCAAGACATAGCATACAGACAGAGCAACATAGAACAAAAAGCAGCAAGACAAAATTCATAAAAGCAACAAAGTGTTTCCACACCTCACAAGCTACAGACAACATGGAAAGCGGCAACACACAGCTAGGGACCATGTTCACAAATCTGATTGACCTTTAGCCATGTCTTCAAGCATTTTGTGAAAGTGTGATATGTGGTGCAGTTATGTGTGTCTGATGGCAGTGTATTCCAGACATGGGAAGCTCTCACAGAGAATGCAGATTTACTAAAGGTGCTTTTCCTTAGGGGAACTATACAGTCACCTCTCATGGCAGACCTTGTGGATCTGCTGCCATATGTCTGGGTTTTCTGTTTAACAAAAATATTGAGTGGAGGGGGAGCCAGGCCATTAAGGATCTTGAATACAAGACATGCGTCGGTGTATTGCACAAGATTTTCCCAACTCAAGAGCTCATGTTTTCTAAGGATGTGACAATGATGATGGCTATTGGGCTTCCTATCAAGCACTTTGAGAGCCTGTTTGTAGACAGACTGAATAGGTTTTAATGTTGTACAGCAAGCTTGGGCCCAACTAGTCAAGCAGTATGTTAAGTGGGGGAGTATCATAGATTTGAAGTACAGTTTTGCTACCTCTGTAGTCAAACAATGTCGTATAAATTGGAAATTAGCTAGATTGAATTTAGTTATTTGAATTACCTTTTTCACATGCTTTTTAAAAGAGAGGTTGGAATCAAGTATGATGCCAAGGTACTTAAAATCGGATACCACCTGGAGCTTCTCCCCTGACACATAGACATCTGGCTCAGTAGCATCTGTTGCCCTCTTTGTGAAGAACATGCAAACAGTTTTTTTCACATTGAGATGCAAACACGAGTCACTGAGCCACTTTGTAACCTGGACCATTACAGTAGTGAGTTCTTGTGCAGCTTGTTGTTTGCTCTTTGCATGCACATATATCACTGTATCATCTGCATACATTTGAACTTCAGACCCAGTACAGACAGAAGGCAGATCATTAATGTACAGGCTGAACAGGAGGGGCCCCAGTATTGACCCTTGGGGCACGCCCACATCATAGCTACGAGTGGGCAACAGCTCATTGCTCACTCTGACACACTGAGTTCTGCCTTCAAGGTATGATTTCATCCATCTCAAGGCATCAGGGGAAAAGTTGAACTTGGACAATTTTGTGATGAGAATCTCATGGTTAACAGTATCAAAAGCCTTCCTTAGGTCCAGAAACACAGCCCCAACAGCACCGCCTTTGTCCATCTTGGACTTCACATTTTCCAGAAGAAAGCAGTTGGCCGTTTCTGTGGAGTGTTTCGCTCTGAAGCCAAACTGCATGGAGTGTAATGTGAAAGGGCTGTTGTTGAGGTGGGCAATCAGTTGTTCTGCTACACACTTTTCAACAACCTTTGACACCACAGGTAGTATACTAATGGGCCTGTAGTTACTCACGTCAGCAGGGTCGCCTGTGTTCCTAATGTTTTGTACACTAAGTGTATATCAGGAATCTATCGTATGTTATCCTTTTGTGATGTTGTGCTAAACCATATTGTATCTCTGTGGCTTGGTGCACATATGATGCGCTTGTTGTAGAATGTAATCAATCATTTGAAATTTGATACATTTGTAATAAATCATTTGTGTGTGTGACTTTAAAAGCCAATAAAACATCTCAACAGGTGGGTGCAGTTATTTATGTCTCCCTTTAGAAGTTACATTATACAAAGTATATAATATAACCAGAAAATAATTACCCTTTAGTCTTCAAATACAGCCAGCCAACAGGACAGAGTTTTTTTTACATGTTTGATTCCAGACCATTACCCCTGTGTGATATTCTGGGGATCCCCAGGTAAGTGTGAGGAAATGACATGCGTCATGTGTTGGGGGACCACCGTGGAGAAGTGAAGGAGGATGGGGGAACCCCACACAGAGAGAGAGCAATAGAGAGGGGACCCCCGGGGCAACAAATGTTTGAAACAAAGGTTAATGAAGTATTAAACACTAACAAGTGGCTGATGAATGCTTATGAATACAGTTCCTCCATCCCTCTCTATCTGCATCTCTGCAAGCTGCTCTCACCTCCTCGCTCTCTCTAAGGGGAGCATGGCAATCAACGGGGGTATCTGTACCCAGAGTGTGTGTGCCAGTGGTGGGCGTCATAGAGAGTGGCGAGTGGGTCCACACACACACAGAGTGCTTAAGGTAAATGTCACAGGGGGGGCTCTCACGGTGAGAGGAAATCATATCAGAACAGCGGGGTGCACACACTCCTCCTCTTCATTATGAAAAAGGCCACATAGCACACAGTCCTATGGGGGTCTGCCACACAGCACACAGCCCTATAGAGGTCTGCTTGGGAAAGGACTGGTGGGGTGTCTGGTAATGCATTAAGACACATCACTGAATATTAAGTAGCACTTAGTGGATATGGCATTATCATTCATATTACTTTGCAACGAGTTACATTCTAAGGGATAATCTCTAACTTGAAGTCAGGTAGTTACAAAAATGATATGCAAGTCCCCCATTAACATTAATAGCAACCATGTATAATGTTAATAACTTGTCTGGCCTCCTAAGGTTTTGCTGGTGACTACCATCAGAAATGTGTGTGGGTGAACCTATGAGGCATGGTGCTCGCTCATCCGTTTCCGAATCCTCATTTCTACCTTCGTCGTGAGGATGGGTGAGAGTAGAGGGGTGAAGGCTAGTATACAGACAGACTCACTGGGCTGTGAAACCTTCTTGACATCCTGGCCTGAGTGTGAGTAGAGTGGGGTCTTGGGAGGGCGGCTTTCTATCATACTCTTTCTCACACACACACACACACACACACACACACACACACACACACACACACACACACACACACACACACACACACACACACACACACACACACACACACACACACACACACACACACACACACACACACACACACACACAATCACACTCACAATCAGATTCACACACACACACAATACCAATACACATACACACAGTCTCTCACACAGTCTTACCCACCAAGGAAATCTCTCAGTGTTAAAAGGTCAGGCAAGAGAGATGCAGCCAGGCTAGCATGACAAGAGTAGTACTCACACACACACACACACACACACACACACACACACACACACACACACACACACACACACACACACACACACACACACACACACACACACACACACACACACACACACACACACACACACACACACACACACACACGCACACACGCACACACACGCACACACATACACACACACACTGACCTAACCTTAAAAGCTGCCAGTGATGTTCCATCCCCAGAATACATTGCTCTAAAAGCCCCAAGTATAAATATTTATTGATGAATCAAAACTGGACAGCTACAGAGTTAGCTAGCTATCCTACAGAGGTGCTTGAGGGGATGAGATCAAGTTTGACCTTGTATGAGCTGGAATACTTTTTTGTACAAAAAAAACTTGTTTTTGCAAAAATTCCAGTTGGTGTATTGGACTAAACGGTTGTATGGTTGACAATGTGGTTTGGTGTGTTGGAATTCGTGGTCCATGCCTTCTGTTTTGGGTTGAGATTCTTGGATTTTGAAACACTGTCATAACAACTTTGGCAACCAGGTCTGCCCCTGTCTGGATGACACGACAACGACGTCAAGGTTGTCGTTGCTAGAGAACTTGTCACTGGCTGTGTTCGAAGAGTTGATCGGGTGTTAGAGGGATTGGCATCTTAGCTGCAGAGACATACTGTCTGTGGTCCTAAAGCACTGTGGGGTCCCGTGTGGCTCAGTTGGTAGAGCTTGGCACTTGCAGGATTGTGGAGTCGATCCCCATGTGGGAGGCTCTGCTAAATGACGTAAATGTGACACCTCTGAGAGAGAGTGTTAAAGAGCTAAAGCTGTTGTACAGACATGAGGGACAGAGATGGAAACACATCAGATAACAATATGGTGTTATAGAATACTGAATGAAAGTGTCTCACTGGCTTTTGCATCTCACCCCATTTTCTTCCAATCTCTGTACATATTTATCTTTCTCCTTCTCTCATTCTCTCTTTCCTTGCCAATGCAAACAAGTGGAGCTGATGAATGGGTAAACAGTCTTTCTTTGTTTCTCTCTCTCTCTACTTTTTCTTTCCATGTGCATGTCCCCCCTTCTACCCCCTACTCCCTCTCACACCCACTCCCCTCTCCCAGTCTCCCTCTCTCTCCACCACCCTTCCCTCTTCTGACCTAATTCCCCATCTCCCCTACCTCCTGGAGGCTTTATCATTACTGTGCATCTGACTGCTGGTGTTTACTTGCTGTTCTGTTCTAAGAGGTGTTGATGACTCTGAGATTGTGTGAACTACCACCACCAGCAGCCATGATGGCTGGAAGCCTCGGCACTAGGCCCCACCATCTACCCCCAGACAGACCCTTCCTCCCCTCCACATGCTGCAACCTGTCTCTGACTTCCAGCCATTACATTAATTCTCAATTGGAATAATACACAGCGGAACCCATCATGCATAAGTCCCCATACGTGGCCTATCCTCACACATATTTTGCCACACTGTGCACACACACACACACACACACATACACACACACACACACACACACACACACACACACACACACACACACACACACACACACACACACACACACACACACACACACACACACACACACACACACACACACACACACACACAATCACACTCACAATCAGATTCACACACACACACAATACCAATACACATACACACAGTCTCTCACACAGTCTTACCCACCAAGGAAATCTCTCAGTGTTAAAAGGTCAGGCAAGAGAGATGCAGCCAGGCTAGCATGACAAGAGTAGTACTCACACACACACACACACACACACACACACACACACACACACACACACACACACACACACACACACACACACACACACACACACACACACACACACACACACACACACACACACACGCACACACGCACACACGCACACACACGCACACACACACACACACACACACTGACCTAACCTTAAAAAAGCTGCCAGTGATGTTCCATCCCCAGAATACATTGCTCTAAAAGCCCCCAAGTATAAATATTTATTGATGAATCAAAACTGGACAGCTACAGAGTTAGCTAGCTATCCTACAGAGGTGCTTGAGGGGATGAGATCAAGTTTGACCTTGTATGAGCTGGAATACTTTTTTGTACAAAAAAAACTTGTTTTTGCAAAAATTCCAGTTGGTGTATTGGACTAAACGGTTGTATGGTTGACAATGTGGTTTGGTGTGTTGGAATTCGTGGTCCATGCCTTCTGTTTTGGGTTGAGATTCTTGGATTTTGAAACACTGTCATAACAACTTTGGCAACCAGGTCTGCCCCTGTCTGGATGACACGACAACGACGTCAAGGTTGTCGTTGCTAGAGAACTTGTCACTGGCTGTGTTCGAAGAGTTGATGGGGTGTTAGAGGGATTGGCATCTTAGCTGCAGAGACATACTGTCTGTGGTCCTAAAGCACTGTGGGGTCCCGTGTGGCTCAGTTGGTAGAGCTTGGCACTTGCAGGATTGTGGAGTCGATCCCCATGTGGGAGGCTCTGCTAAATGACGTAAATGTGACACCTCTGAGAGAGAGTGTTAAAGAGCTAAAGCTGTTGTACAGACATGAGGGACAGAGATGGAAACACATCAGATAACAATATGGTGTTATAGAATACTGAATGAAAGTGTCTCACTGGCTTTTGCATCTCACCCCATTTTCTTCCAATCTCTGTACATATTTATCTTTCTCCTTCTCTCATTCTCTCTTTCCTTGCCAATGCAAACACGTGGAGCTGATGAATGGGTAAACAGTCTTTCTTTGTTTCTCTCTCTCTCTACTTTTTCTTTCCATGTGCATGTCCCCCCCCTTCTACCCCCTACTCCCTCTCACACCCACTCCCCTCTCCCAGTCTCCCTCTCTCTCCACCACCCTTCCCTCTTCTGACCTAATTCCCCATCTCCCCTACCTCCTGGAGGCTTTATCATTACTGTGCATCTGACTGCTGGTGTTTACTTGCTGTTCTGTTCTAAGAGGTGTTGATGACTCTGAGATTGTGTGAACTACCACCACCAGCAGCCATGATGGCTGGAAGCCTCGGCACTAGGCCCCACCATCTACCCCCAGACAGACCCTTCCTCCCCTCCACATGCTGCAATCTGTCTCTGACTTCCAGCCATTACATTAATTCTCAATTGGAATAATACACAGCGGAACCCATCATGCATAAGTCCCCATACGTGGCCTATCCTCACACATATTTTGCCACACTGTGCACACACACACACACACACACACACACACACACACACACACACACACACACACACACACACACACACACACACACACACACACACACACACACACACACACACACACACACACACACACACACACACACACACACACACACATTGAATTGGGTTTATATGCACACTATCTGGTGAAATTGGTCTGTAATATAAATTCAGAAATTGTTTCGGTGCTAAAACCTAATGGAAATTCTTTCGTATGCTTGTACATAGTGGATACAACGTTCTCATTTTCTGGTTGTCCACTAAGCTGTTTAATGTGTAGTCTTTGTGGGTTTAGCCATCAACCGAATCACGGTCAGGGATATCACACAGCTGGTTGAGTCACCTGGGTCCTGTCTGTGTATCTGTCTGTCAGTGTTGTGTTTGTGTTTGTGCCCATGACTCTGTCTGTTTATGTGTGTATGTGTCTGTCTTTGTGTCTGTGTACATACACACAGAGAAGGGGTTCAGAAATTGCTATAACCCAATTTGTCTGTGTGCTAAATCTGTCTGTGTAGTCTCCTGTTTGCTCTGCTTATTAAAACTGGTGACCCTGGTGGTCAGGCTGCAGTACATTTCCTGGTTGTGAGAGGAGTTGGTGTGGCATCAGCACAGCTTAATAAAGTCCCTCGGGACATTAACCAGTCAGCACTATGGTTACAGCTGGCCAAACCACATAACTACACAACTACAGCCTAGAGCTAGTGAGAAAGAGAGGGAAGGGGGGAGTAGGGCTTGCGCCACCAGTCTACTGTAGATAGAACAAGATAATACTTGAATATAATGTAAACACCTGCTATCGACATGCCCTCTCTCTACCCTATTCTTAATATGTATTTTCCTTTTCTTCCATCATGGGTGCGGAGTGTGAGCCACACATGACATCTGTGTGAGATTTCATGTGATGAGTATAAGTAAATATGAGTAGGTAATGAAGCATGCACTTGCAGAGTTATCTCAAGGTCATAGCCGCCACATTAATACAATCTTAGAGCTTAATGTGTGTGTGTCTGTGCATGCGTGTGTATACAGATTATGCGTGCTTGAGTGTGCGTTTGTGCATTTATATGTGTGTGAACGGGTAAATGGGTAAATGCCAGAGCTTATTAACTCTACTGTCAACAGAAAATAGATAAATATACAGTGAGTGTACAAAACATTAGGAAAACCTGCTCTTTCCATGACATAGACCGGTCATTAAAAATCCATGAATCCAGGTTAAAGCTTTGATCCCGTATTGATGTCACTTGTTAGGTTAAAGAAGGATGTTAGGCCTTGAGACAATTAAGATATGAATTGTGTACAGTATGTGTGCCATTCAGAGGGTGAATGGGCAAGACAAGATTTAAGTGCATTTGAACGGGGATTGGTATTAGTTGCCAGGCGCACCGGTTTGACTGTGTCAAAAAACTGCAAAGCTGCTGGGTTTTTCACCCTCAACAGTTTCCTGTGTGTATCAAGAATGGTCTAACACCCAAAGGACATCCAGCCAGCTTGACACAGGTGTGGGAAGCATTGGAGTCAACATGGGCCAGCATCCCTGTGAAATGCTTTCGAAACCTTATAGAGTCCATGCCCCGACAAATCGAGGCTGTTCTGAGGGCAATAGGGTGTGCATCTCAATATTAGGAAAGAACTCTTCATTTTTGTACACTCAGTGTATTCATAACCTCATACAACCAAAATATAACCTATTAGACTCCATCCTCTATATTCTCTAATATGCATATTAGCTTCTTGCTTGTGTAGGAATAGCCTATAACAAACAGACTTCTGTACACTCTTAGAAAAAGGGTTCCAAAAGGGTTCTCCTATGGGGACAGCCGCAGAACTCTTTTAGGTTCCAGAAAGCATTTTCTTTCTAAGAGTGCAGGTCCGACCATAACATGAAGTGTGTGTGTCTACGTGTTTGTGTGCATTTGTGTGCGTGCGTGTGTGTGCATATGCATTGGCATGTACTACATAGTTTATACTATCAGGATTGAGTGAATAACCACTTTATGTGAATCTTTCAATAGCAGCATCATTTATCAGCAGTAAAAAGGCAGCATTGGTATTTCTCCAACAGATGTTTGATTGAGTGGACTCGCTCTGGCTGAATAATTTTCAAACTCACTGGGGAAACAGCTTTCCATAAAAGAGAGCATTTCTACAAAACAGCTTAATGTACAGCGAGCTACTGCAGGGTTATTTGGTAGCCCAGCGCTAAGTCAATATTGGACAGAACACATGCTGGGTTATATGACCCATGCTGGGTTATATGACCCAGCCAGTTGGGTTGCGTGAATAACCCAACATGTTGGTATTTTTCGGATTACCCGAAAATGGGTTAATTTAACCATCAGTTGGGTTTTTAATCACTTTCATGCTGTGTTGACCTGGGTCTTTTCTAATGTAATCCATTTTTAGGAGGTGTGATTTTCAGATAGTAATTTGTGGCCACCCTTGGTAACCTTTTGTACACTGCAAATGTTTTATTTCCTTGAATATTTTTGCACAACACATTTTTATGTAAAATGAATAAAACATTGTACTTATACCATGGCATTGCTAAATACTTGTTTCTGATTGGGCGGCAGCGTAGCCTAGTGGTTAGAGCGTTGGACTAGTAACCGGAAGGTTGCGAGTTCAAACCCCCGAGCTGACAAGGTACAAATCTGTTGTTCTTCCCCTGAACAGGCAGTTAACCCACTGTCATTGAAAATAAGAATATGTTCTTAACTGACTTGCCTGGTAAAATAAAAAAATTGTCTTGAAAGGCATTCTAGAGTGGGTATTATTTAAGTGATCATGCCCTTGAAGACAGTGTTTGGAGGATATATTGGCACGGTTTGCCATCCCTCACCCTGGCAACACCTGTGCCAATATGTACTTCAAACACCGGCTTCTCGGGCATTATCACTTAAATAATACAAGCTCTAGAATGCCCTTCAATCAACCAGAAACAATTATTTAACAATGCCATTCTATAAGTAAAATGTTTTATTAATTTTACATAAAAATATGTGTTGTGCAAAAATATTCAAGTTATAAAACATTTGCAGTGTACAACAGGTTACCAACATATTAAAATAATGATTTACATATTTTCATTAGAAACGTTATTTTGATGAATTTATTCGTACTATTTCATCCTTCCACGAGATATAGTCCCGACACAAATCTGAGGTTGCTACCAAAGCCGTTCATTCTATCCGTTAGATTTCCAGAGAAGGGACCCAGATATTTTTGTTCTGTATTTAAGGATGCGACCCAGCCGTTCGTTCTAAATGTTCCATTGCCAAATTGGCTGGCAACATTCTTATCCCTCTTGCTTGCTAGTTAGCCAACTATGGCTAACTTACAGTCACATCAAAAAGTGCAGCCAGAATAAATGCAAAGTACCTGCATATGCATTTGTTTTAGCTGTTTTCTAGTGATGTTTATTTGGATACATCTATAATTATGTGCTAATGAGGTGTGATTTCGCCTGGCATAAAAAATGTGCTCACTCGTCAGCTAACACGATCACTTCAAACTGAAGCTGGAAAAACTGCAAACTATTTGCACTTCGTTTGGTTTTACATTTTTTCAATTGACAATTCTTTATATATATATATATATATATATATATATATATATATATATATATATATATATATATATATATATATATACATAAAAATTATGCCACCTGATTCATGATTTCGTCTGGCTGAGAAACGCTGCATGCCTGTCTGTCTCATCCCGACACCTTACTTACAATTAGACAGCTGGAAATCGAATTTGAATATTGAAGCAATGTTGCAAATATCAGAGAGACAGACAGCAAGGTTTATACAAATCTCCACTGTTGAAAGCTAAATGTTAGTCTAAAAGAAATGTGAGATAATGTCTAGATGCTTTTTATAGTGAAGATCAAGTTTATAAATTGTTTGACTGGGCTGATGAGACAGTGGATTGCGCAGGCAGATGGAACAGAGTAAATAGGCATTTTAACATCATAGATTTAGCCGGTGGTAACTTGTGGAGTAGACACCAGCTGGAATGTGATTTTAACCAATCAGCATTCAAGATTAGACCCACACGTTGTATAATTCCCTATAATGCACAGTATAATTCAATGGCTATGAAGTTTATTCTTACATGCTCTATGTTTGAGCTGCTTTTGAAAGACCGTGACAGAGCTGGACCTTACACTTCCTGCAGGCCCACCCTCTGCCCTCCAAGCACCCCCAAGGACGTCCGAGCCATTACAGTAATTAACTGGAGTGGAGGAAGGTGGAGGGAGAGAGGGAGGGAGAAAATAAGAATTAATGTATTTTCTGCCGAGGCAGCATCTCACCGGTGGGGGCCTGCCTGCCTGCCTGCCTGCCTGCCGGCCTGCCTGCCTGGCCATGCTCATTCTCTATCTCCTGTAGTCAGTTAATTCTACTTCCATTATGTACAGTAGCGTAGCTGAGGACAGGGTCCCAAAATTAATCTTGTAAAGAGTCCGAGACAACGTTGCTGCTGCGCTGCAACCCGGCTTTTAAAGAATAGGACTAAATAAAATCAAACTTGAAATGCTCCTTAAAAACAGTTTGATTTGATTTAATAATTTTTTCCCCGATCATCTTTGAAATGCAAGTGAGAGGCCAACTTATCACTTAGAACTCTAGGCGCAATTTAGATTTGGTCCAGTAGACGGCAGCAGTGTATGTGCAAAGTTTTAGACTGATCCAATGAACAATTCCATTACTGTTTAAAATGTTGTATCAAGTCTGACTAAATGTGCCGAATTGGTCAATTGATACATTTTAAAGTACATAACTACAGAGAACATACAACATGTATATGGTAATAAAATATGTAAGTTTACACACTCCCAGGAATTTCATAAATGAGGAAAATGTGCTTCCTTACTGAAAAGACACTAACCTTTACACATCTAGATGGGGGGGGTAGACACTGCAGGGGTTCAAACTGTAGAACCCAGTTCCTACATTTGAATATAAACATGGATTTTATCAAACAAAACAATGCTTCATTTTATCTCTGGGACCCCCAGGATGACAAATCAGAGCTAGATTACTGAATGTAAGAACATTATTTACCTTCAGAGGTGAATGTATCATACCAGTTGCCGTGATGTAATTTTTTTCTTGTTGTGCACTCTCCTCAAACAATTGCATGTTTTTTTTACAACAATAATTTAAGCTTTCTGCCCATGTAAGACATGTCTATGTCCTGGGAAATGTTCTTGTTACTTACAACGTCATTCTAATCACATTAGCGCACGTTAGCTCAACCGTTCCACTGGGGAGACAACGATCCCGTAGAGGTCAATTATACTTTGGATGGTGTATCAATACACCCAGTCACTCCCACAATAGAGGCATCCTTTCTAACTCAGTTGCTGGAGAGGAAAGAAACCACTCAGGGATTTCACCATGAGGCCAATGGTGACTTGAAAACAGTTACAGAGTTTAATGGCTGTAATAGGAGAAAACTGAGGATGGATCAATAATGGCTGTGATAGGAGAAAACTGAGGATGGATCAACAACATTATAGTTATTCCAAATTCTAACCTAATTGACAAAGTGAAAAGAAGGAACCCTGTACTGAATACAAATATTCCAGAACATGTATCCTTTTTGCAACAAGGTACTAAAGTAATACTGCTAAAATATGTGTCTCGAATACAAAGTATTATGTTTGGGGCAAATCTAATGCAACACATTACTGAGTACCATTCTTCATATTTCAAGCATAGTGGTGGCTGCATCATGTTATGGGTATGCTTGTAATCATTAACGACTGGGAAGTTATTCAGGATAAGAAAGAAACAGAATGGAGTCAAGTACAGGTAAAATCGTAGAGGAAAACCTGGTTCAGTGTGCTTTCCACCCGACACTGGGAGATTAATTCACCTTTAAGTTGCACAATAACCTAAAACACAAGGCCAAATCTGCACAGGAGTTGCTTACCAAGAAGACAGTGAATGTTCCTGAGTGGCCGAGCTATAGTTTGACTTAAATCTACTTTAAAATCTTTGGCAAGACTCTAGCAATGATCAACAACCAATTTGATAGAACCTGGTGAATTTTGGAAACAATAAGGTGCAAATGTTGCACAATCCAGCTGTAATTGCTGCCAAAGGTGCTTCTACAAAATATTGACTCTGTGGTGTGAATACTTATATAAAAGAGGATATTTCTATATTTAATTTCCCACCAAAATTCCACCATTTCTAAAAATATGTTTTCATTTTGTCATTATGGGGTATTGTGCGTAGATGGGTGAGGAAAACACACATATTTAATCCATTTTGAATTCAGGACGTGACTCAACAAAATATGGAATAAGTCAAGGGTTATGAATACAGACATGCAGTGTTATGCGTTGCTGTACACTGATGTTTTTGCTGTTCCTCTCTCTGCCTGGCTGGTGACCGCTTGCCAGATTAGATTAGAGGATAGGCAGAGAGATTGAGAGAGGCAGAGAGAGAGAGAGAGAGAGAGAGAGAGAGAGAGAGAGAGAGCGTAAGAGAAAGAGAGAGAAAGAGAGCGTAAGAGAAAGAGATGACAGGTGTTGACATTGATCCACCTGAAGGTATTTTATGGGCTCACAAATGCTGCTCCTCTCCAGCTACTCCTGAGTTTCTTAATAAGTAGTTTTGGGGTTAACGCGTTACAAAAGTAACACATAACGTAATCAGATTACTTTCTGATGCCCATAGAAATGTATAGAGGGTGCACCTATGATCTTTGCCATTGATCGCTTCTGTGATAGCAAAGCGCATAGACGGCTTTCCTGTATAGTGTGCCATCTATATATCTCTGTGGGTCAGTGTAGTCTATAACCAGAACTGGCAGCTTGAGAGAAAGATGTTGAATGAAAATATAGGAAATCTGTACAGATGTTTGGCTTACAGTAAATATGGCTAATTAAGCAGCTCATATATAGCACAGCAGTTGTATACTATCACAGGGAAGCAGCACCACAGATGAAAGGAGAAACTAGTGATCAAACCTGAGTTAGTACTGTAAGTAGCCTATCATTGGTAGGGACGGCTCGGCTTGCTTTCTCCAACAGTCAAACAAACAAACGTTTTGGAGGTTTTTTTTTATGAAACAAAGGCAAAGTAATATAACTAGTAATATAACGCAAAACTTTCCACACAAAGTAATATTGTAAAGTAACATGTTACTTTTCTTAAATGTAATGAGTAATATGTAATTTATCAAGTAACTAATCCCAACACTATTCTTAATCAATGCAGACAGCGCTAAATCAAAAAAATCTAAGAGAGAAGAGGGAAAAAGACGGCGTTAGAAATAAAGAGCAGGTAAACAGTCCCAGAGGGAAGGAGAGAAGACAGCATCGTTGTGCCTTGCTTCGTCTCTCTCCCACCTGAAATGAACATTAATCTAATTAGCTGTGAATTGCATAGCCTGTAGCCTAGAGAAGAACACAACAAGATGTCAGAGGAGACACAACACAACATAACTGCCCATTAAAACGAACCGAGGCTGTTATGACATAGGAAGGGGTCCATAGATGTTCTTCAGATACCCCACAGATTAGACCCTTCTCCATGCAATGCTAGTGCCAATTAGTGTGAGTAGGGAGATTGAGGTATGAAGGTTAGGTTAGGTTAGGACATCTTGTTATATAACCTAGCGCTTAGGAAGCTAGCAGGATACTCTTTCCCTGGGAGGGTGAGTTAATTTGGGGATGGGGAGGCCTCTTATAAATGTGCAGACCCCAGTTTAAGGGGCATTGCAGAGAGATACATTACTAGTTCAGGGAGGAGAGATTAAAATACTGTATACCTGAGAAAAGGAAAAATGCACTGCAGAGAGGGAGAGAGAGGGAGACAGGTGAGAGTCAGAGACTGATGAGGCATGGGTTAAGGAGTAAGTAACCACAGGGCTTAGCCATCTGTATTATTTATAGGTCCTGTTGTCAGCACTGTGCTGTCCTCGGTTTAACCCAATCTACTTTACACACATTTTCACATTCCCATTTCCTCTCAGGAAATACTTACCCTCAAAATATTTCTGGGGAGTCAGGAGTCAACAAATTGAAGCTTGTACATTTTTTTGTAGAGGCTAACACTTATTACATACACACTAGAACACAGTACCCCACCCCCAAACCTGCATCCTACCTATTTCTTGAGGCAACAGCCACCACTGCACCCCCTTTCCATTCCAACACATACACACACATACACATACTCATGCTTGCAGACACAAACACACACTCCCTAAACCTCAATAGACACAATCCGCCCACGCATACATACACACACAAACACAGCGTTCCCTTCCACCGCACATACACACATTCCCCCAACACAGTTACAGTATACAGACAGAAACACTACAGTAAGGTATATGCATGGTGAAGCATTGTACTCAGAGCTTGGAGCCAGTTCCAAGTTGTGTAGTCTAATTTATTTGGCACACACATCCTTCCATCCTTTTATACAGCAAGGCCCTCTATTCCCTTCTCTTATTTTCTCTTATTCTCTCTTTTTCTCCTCAACTATCATGATTTGGTCCCTCCCAGCCATTCTTGTTTTAAAAGCCTGTCTGGGTCTAATAAACTCTGCATCAGCCATACTGAAGATCCAAGGCTCTTTACTGTCTGAAATCAAGTCTTTCAATGAAGGACCTCGCAATACAGAGATGGTGGGTATGTGTATGTTTGAGCGAGCAGGGAACATTTGTGTGTGTGGAAAAAAAGCATAGCGCTGTTTGTACTGCCCATATTCAGACACAATCATCAGATCCATTGACTGTGCATGAGTGTAAATAAGTGTGTGTGCTCTGTGGACAGCCCTGTCTGAACAGAGAGGATTAGACCAGGGCCAGGAGTGACTCACCTCATCACTCTCTCTCCCCCTATCCATCTCTCTCTCCCTTTCCTCCTCCCTCTTTCTCTCGGTTGCCAGCTTGTTACCGTTAATGTGTTCACTTCCATGCCACTGCTGCCAGCGAGCCCTCATCAAAAAGTCCCAATGCATTCTGGTACATGGGGCAACAAGCCATACAATGACAGGACTGCACGTACACTTGACACACACACACACACACACACTGCATTTTATCAACTTAATTATGTGTGTGTGCGTGTTCCCAAATCATCCCTCCTCCAGCATCTCAAAAGGAACGAGCAACGAAAGAGGTAGAGAGGGATTTTAATTTATGAGTCCCCCACATGGGAAAAAAGCTAACTACTCTCAACTGTAATATCTTATGCTTCACGGAGATGTGGCTGAATGACGACATTATCAACATACAGCTGGCTGGTTACACGCTGTATCGGCAGGAAATAACAGCGGCCTCTGGTAAGACTAAGGGTGGCGTACCATGTTTTTTTGTAAATACACAGCTGGTATATCTAAGGAAATCCTGAGGTTTTGCTCGCCTGAGGTACAGTACCTCATGATAAGCTGTAGACCATACTATCTACTTAGAGAGTTTGCATCTGTATTTTTCTTGTAGCTGTCTACATATCACCACAGACAGAGGCTGGCACTAAGACCGCACTCAATGCACTCAAGACCGCCATAAGCAAACAGGAAAACATTCACCCAGAGGTGGCGCTCATAGTGGCCGGGGACTTTAATGCGAGGAAACTTAAATCGGTCTTACCAAATTTCAATCAGCATGATAAATGTGCAACCAGAGGGATTTTTTTTTATCCACACACAGAGATGCATACAAAGCTCTCCCTCACCCTCCATTTGGCAAATCTGACCATAATTCTATCCTCCTGATTCTTGCTTACAAGCAAAAATTAAAGCAGGAAGCACCAGTGACTCGATCAATAAAAAAGTGGTCAGATGAAAAGCTACAGGACTGTTTTGCTAGCATGGACTGGAATATGTTCCGGGATTCCTCCGATGGCAATGAGGAGTACATCACATCAGTCAGTGGCTTCATCAAGAAGTGCATCAATGACGCCGTCCCCACAGTGACTGCACGTACATACCCCAACCAGAAGCCATGGAGAACAAGCAACATCCGAACTGAGCTAAAGGTTAGAGCTGCCACTTTCAAGGAGCGGCGAATTTAACCCAGAAGCTTATAAGAAATCCCGCTATGCCCTCCGACGAACCATCAAACAGGCAAAGCTTCAATGCAGGACAAAGATCGAATCATACTACACCGGCTCTGACGGTTGTCCGCTGTGGCAGGGTGTGCAAAACCATTACAGACTACAAAGGGAAGCACAGCCGAGAGCTGCCCAGTGACACGAGCCTACCAGTCGAGCTAAACTACTTCTATGCTCGCTTCGAGGCAAATAACACTAAAATATGCATTATGGAAGGGTGTGTGATCACCGTTAAACAGGTCAACATTCACAAGGCCGCAAGGCCAGACAGATTACCTTGACATGTACCGTGAGCATGCGCTGACCAACTGGCAAGTGTCTTCACTGATATTTTCAACCTCTCCCTGCCCGAGGTCTGTAATATCAACATGCTATAAGCAGACTACCATAGTCCCTGTGCCCAAGAACAGTGAGGTAACCTGCCTAAATGACTACAGACCCGTAGCACTCAAGTCTGTAGCCATGAAGTGTTTTGAAAGGCTAGTCATGGCTCACATCAACACGATTATCCCAGAAACCCTAGACCCACTCCAATTTGCATACCGCCCTAACAGATGCACAGATTATGCAATCTCTATTGCACTCCACGTTGCCCTTTCATACCTGGACAAAAGGAACACCTATGTGAGATTGCTATTCATTGACAACAGCTCAGTGTTCAACACCATAGTGCCCTCAAAGCTCATCACTAAGCTAAGGAACCTGGGACTAAACACATCCCTGTGCAACTGGATCCTGGACTTCCTAACGGGCCGCCCCCAGGTGGTAATGATAGGTAACAACACATCTGCCACACTAATCCTCAACACAGGGGCCCCTCATGGGTGCTTGCTTAGTCCCCTCCTGTACTCCCTGTTCACTCATGACTGCAAGGCCAGGCACGACTCCAACACCATCATTAAGTTTGCTGATGACAGAACAGTGTGATCTGCCTGATCACCAGCAAGGACGAGACAGCCTATAGGGAGCCTATAGGGAGGAGGTCAGGAGGTCAGAGCCCTGGCCGGGTGGTGATCAACGTGATCAAGAGAAAGGAGATGATTGTGGACTACAGGAAAAAGAGGGCCGAGCACGCCCCAATTCTCATTGACGGGGCTGTAGTGGAGCAGGTTAAGAGCTTCAAGTTCCTTGGTGTCCACATAACCAACAAACTAACATGGTTTGAGAATCTCAAGACAATCATGAAGAGGGCACAACTTGGGAAGCTCAAGACGGACAGCGTGGCCACATTACCATAACGCTGTTTATATGATAGCCTCAGATATGAGGTTTTACATCTCATTGTTGTATAAGATGAATGAGTGAGGATGATACTGTTTGAATAATGGTGTAATATGATTGTGGACTGTTTAATGAAGGAAAATACAATTCCCTTTTGATTTGAACTAAATCAGAAGACTACCCTTTTTTTATTTATTTAACTAGGCAAGTCATTTATGAACAAATTCTTATTTTCAATGATGGCCTAGGAACAGTGGGTTTAACTGCCTGTTCAGGGGCAGAATGACAGATTTGTACCTTGTCAGCTCAGGGGTTTGAACTTGCAACCTTCCGGTTACTAGTACAATACTCTAACCACTAGGCTACGTGGATCACACTAGTCCAACACTCTAACCACTAGGCTAGAGTGGTTGCCGCCGCTGAGCCAGTTAGGGTCAGACATCCTGGGACAGCCCTCTTCTGCCATTCTGGATAAAACCCCACTTTGAGAAATTATCAGCAGACCATGTTTTTCTCCAGTAGGAGAGGGACTGAAGGTTGTAGACCATTGCTGAATCTTTTAACCATACTACATGGTTAAAACTCTTAGACTATCGATACCGACAGAATCAGAACAAATCTTTGATACTAATTACTAGTCTGCAGCTAGGAATTCGGCATTATTGAACGAGAAGAACGACAACCGCCAAAACATCCATTCTATAACGAATGACTCTGAACAATCCCCTCTAACCACAACCGAGAAACAGAGGGAGAGAGGCGGACAATTCTGCAAAATAAATTAACTTTTCACCAGCGACCAAGATGACACACTGAGCATAAATATATATATTGATTGCAATTGTTCCCGACTGAATGAGTGTTTGTGTAAGGATTAGCATTTCAATTGTTATAATTATTAACTCTGTAGTGACTTCTTAATCGACTACCCATTGCCCCTTTGCCTACAAGTTGCCATGCCGGTTTAGCCCACTAGGGCACATTCTATCACCACATGTAACCATATTTACTGTTTGTTTATGCATTTATGGAATTACTTAGTTAGTAATAAATAAATGATTTAAGACAATTGATGTATGGATGACT
Source organism: Oncorhynchus keta (assembly GCF_023373465.1). Lineage (NCBI taxonomy): Eukaryota > Metazoa > Chordata > Actinopteri > Salmoniformes > Salmonidae > Oncorhynchus > Oncorhynchus keta. Next base: position 51,253,379 of record NC_068455.1, on the reverse strand, counting down.
AATAGTCAAGACAATTTACGACATTTGAAATGAGACTAACGTGAGGTAAAATAAATAAATCATTAATCAGAAAACTATTGATCAGATTTGAAAATATCTGAAAGGTTATATTGGGAAATTATAACATTGTAATCTGAATACTGGTGCCCCCTATTTCCTAGTTAATTACATTAATTACTTTGATTGCGTTATACTAATTACAGGGAATATTTGATAAAACTATGTCTTCAATTTAATGATTGTAAAGAATAAAAAATATTTTGATGTGGGTCGTGTTTTCCCTGTAATAGCTACTGTAAATCGGACAGTGCAGTTAGATTAACAAGACTTTAAGCTTTCAGCCGATATAATACATTTATATGTACCTACAGTTGAAGTCAGAAGTTTACATATTCTTAGGTTGGAGTCATTAAAACTCATTTTTCAACCACTCCATAAATGTCTTCTTAACAAACTATAGTTTTGGCAAGTCGGTTAGGACATCTACTTTGTGCATGACACAAGTCATTTTTCCAACAATTGTTTACAGACAAGATTATTTCACTTATAATTCACTGTATCACAATTCCAGTGGATCAGAAGTTTACATATACTAAGTTGACTTTGCCATTAAACAGTTTGGAAAATTTCAGAAAATTATGTCATGGCTATAGTGGCTTTAGAAGCTTCTGATAGGCTAATTGACATAATTTGAGTCAATTGGAGGTGTACCTGTGGATGAAGGCCTACCTTCAAACTCAGTGCCTCTTTGCTTGATATCATGGGAAAATCAAAAGAAATCAGCCAAGACCTCAGGAAAAAAAATTGTAGACCTCCACAAGTCTGGTTCATCTTTGGGAGCAATTTCCAAACGCCTGAAGGTACCATTTGCATCTGCATAAACAATAGTACGCAAGTATAAACACCATGGGACCACGCAGCCGTCATACCGCTCAGGAAGGAGATGTGTTCTGTCTCCTAGAGATGAATGCACTTTGGTGCAAAAAGTGCAAATCAATCCCAGAACAACAGCAAAGGACCCTGTGAAGATACTGGAGGAAACAGGTACAAAAGTATCTATATCCACAGTAAAACGAGTCCTATATTGACATAACCTGAAAGGCCGCTCAGCAAGGAAGAAGCATCTGCTCCAAAACCGCCATAAAAAAGCCAGAGTACGGTTTGCAACTGCACATGGGGACAAAGATCGTACTTTTTGGAGAAATATCCTCCTGTCTGATGAAACAAAACTAGAACTGTTTGGCCATAATGACCATCATTATGTTTGGATGAAAAAGGAGGAGGCTTGAAAGCCAAAGACCACCGTCTCAACCGTGAAGCACGGGGGTGGCAGCATCATGTGTGGGCGTGCTTTGCTGCAGGAGGGACTGGTGCACTTCACAAAATAGATGGCTTATGAATAAGGAAAATTATTTGGAGATATTGAAGCAACATCTCAAGACATCAGTCAATAAGTTAAAGCTTGGTCGCAAATGGGTCTTCCAAGTCGACAATGACCCCAAGCATACTTCCAAAGTTGTGGCAAAATGGTTTAACTTCTTGGAACCACCCCCTCCAGATCCAGGATAGTTGTCATCAACTACGCTAAATAGCATAGCGCAACGGTCAAATAATGTTACTAGAAAATATTCATGACATCACAAGTGAAATATAGCGAAACACAGCTTAGCCTTTTGTTAATCACCCTGTCGTCTCAGATTTTGAAATAATGCTTTACAGCGAAAACAATACAAGCATTTGTAAGTTTTTCGATATAACAGCAAAACATTACGTGGCAGGTGACTTGGTCACGAAAATCAGAAAATAAATCAAATTAATCGTTTACCTTTGATGAGCTTCGGATGTGTTCACTCATGAGACTCCCAGTTACACAGCAAATGTTCCTTTTGTTCCATAAAGATATTTTTTATATCCAAATACCTCCGTTAGTTTGATGCGTTATGCCTAGGAATGCACCGGAAATAGCGGTCACGACAACGCAGACAAAAATTCCAAATTATATCCATAATAGCGACAGAAACATGGCAAATGTTTTTTATAATCAATCCTCAAGGTGTTTTTCAAATATCTATTCGATAATATATCAACCGGGACAGTTGGCTTTTCACTAGGACCGGGAGGAAAAATGGCTACCTCTCTGTTTTGCGCAAAAATCACACTGAGAGCCAACAACTGAACACTTACGCAATGTGGAGTATATGAGTATATGCGCCAGACGCCAGGCTTGCCTATGTCTCACATTATTACAAAGTCAATAAAGAATTGGGACAAGGATGAAATCTTATTTTGGAACAGTAAGAACTATGCTGAAGGAGGTTAAGAAATGTCTCTCTCATCCTCTTTCATCTATCCAGTGAAAAGCATTGTCTTCCTCTTCTTTTCTGAAGTGATTTATTCATTTTCTCCTCCCTGAGGATGAGAGGAAACCTTGACAGAAGAGGATGAGAACTGGAAAAATATTTGCCATGCTTCATTAGTTCGACAAAGACTGGGGAAATTAGCTTAGCTTCTGGCCTGAATAGCCTCCTCCAGAATGTCACGTGGAAATCTTTCTTGAGTGTGAAAGAAGAAGATGGAGATTTCACAATAGAAGCTCAGACAATTTTTTTATGTTTATTTAATTCTGTGCCATAATTTCATTTTTTTAAACAATCCACTTGTCCAACAGCCTCTTCATTTAATCCAGATTAGGAAACTTTGAGAAAAAACTAGGCTGTGCTGTAAGGCAATTGCAATAATGAACTGTGTTTTTCAAGCTCGAGTTTGTTTAGGTTAATTGAAACTCGAAATGCATGGCAACTGATTATTGCTCATTGTCGTTGACTCATTAAATTATGAATCTCAAATGAATCATCAACAACATCGACACCTCATACTGTAGCTCTAAAGCAAAAATGGTTAAATGACAGCGCGTATATGACTCTGGCATCAGTTAGGCAAACAGTGTGAATTTAACAAAAACCCAGGAGACTTTTACAATGATATTTGTCCTGACAGTTGAACCCAGAGACACATGTTAGTTATATTTTCCATAGAGAATGCTAACATAGCTTAGCACTGATACACACTAACCAATCTGCCCATTGTCCATCACCCGGAACAATGCAGACCATTGACACTCTATCGGCACATAACGTTAATGTCACCCAACCAAATGTCCCATCCCATAGAGAATTGGAGTTCAGGAGTTCACCATGGGAAATACTTTGTTCTCTCTATCTCTCTTACACCCAGGTTCTATTATCTCAGGTCGTAAATTCCTGTAGAAGACTCTCTCCCCCTGGCCATGCAGAAAGAGAGAACAAAGGATTTCCCATGGTGAACTCCTGAATCCCCAAAATGGGAATTTTAAACAAAATGTCCACTTGTGGGAATGGTCCGTGGACACTTAAGGGACGGGTATGACGAGTATGTTTCATTTGGTGACCTCAGAGAGGACAGGAAGCACACAATTATATCTCTGAATGTGTAGATTTCTCAATAACTATATCTCTGAATGTGTACACATCTAATCATTGTATAAAATGAATGAGTAAAGATGAAACTATTTGTGAAATGATGTAATGTGATGTTAAACCTTTAATGTGAGAGAATTCCCTTTAAAGTTTAACTAAGTCATTAGCCCGCCCACACAGACATGATCTGTCGACATAGAACCGCCTTTTCTATTCTTAACCTCTCTGGGATCGTTCGGGACACTAGCGTCCCACCTCGCCAACTGCCAGTGAAATTGCATGTCGCCAAATTCAAAACAACAGAAATCTCATAATTAAAATTCCTCAACCATACAAGTATTTTACACCATTTTAAAGATACACTTCTCGTTAATCCAACCACAGTGTCCTATTTCAAAAAGGCTGTTCCGTGAAAGTAGAACATATCATTATGTTAGGTCAGCAACTAGTCACAGAAAGCAATCAGCCATTTTCCAACCAAAGAGAGGTGTCACAGAAAGCAGAAATATAGATAAAATTCATCACTAACCGTTGACGATCTTCATCAGATGACACTCCCAGGACTCAATGTTACACAATACATGTATGTTTTGTTCGATCAAGTTCATATGTATATCCAAAAACCTCAGTTTACATTGGCGCCATGTTTATAAATGCCTCCAAGACACCCGGAGAAATTGTAGAGACCCACATCACAAATAACAAAAATACTCATCATAAACTTTGATGAAAGATACATGTTATACATAGAATTAAAGATAAACTTGTTCTTAATGCAACCGCTGTGTCAGTTTTCAAAAAAGCTTTACGGCAAAAGCACAATATTCAATAATCTGAGAACAGGTTCAGCAACAAAAGCAAGCAATACAGTTACCCGACAAATTGTGGAGTCAACAAAAAGTCATAAATAGCATTATAAATCTTCACTTACCTACCTGCTGATCTTAGTCGGAATGCACTCCCAGGACTCCCACTTCTACAAGAAATGTTTGTTTTTTCGATTACGTCAAAATTTATGTCCAAATACCTCCGTTTTGTTCACACATTTAGTTCACTATTCCAAAGGCACAAAGCGCGAGCGCAAATTCGAGACGAGAAGTCAAAAGTGTTCCATTATAGTTTGTAGAAACATGTCAAACGATGTTTACAACCAATCCTTAGAGTCGTTTTATCATAAATCTTCAATAATATTCCAACTGGACAATAGCGTATTCATTACAGAGGAAAAAGAAGGAACGGCGCACCCGCGTGACCGCACAGTAAACAACGGATTGGCCTCAGCCTAGTCCACTTGTTGAAGCAGCTCTTATTCGACACCCTTCCACGATAGAAGCTTCAAACAACTTTTTAAAGACTGTTGACATCTGCTGGAAGCCTTGGGAATTGCAATCTGGCCCCATAGACACAGCATATTGGATAGGCAATCACTTAAATGAAACTACAAACCTCAGATTTCCCACTTCCTGGTTGGATATGTCTCAGGTTTTCACCTGCCATATGAGTTCTGTTATACTCACAGACATCATTCAAACAGTTTTAGAAATGTCATAGTGTTTTATATCCAATACTACTAATGATATGCATATATTAGCATCTGGGACAGAGTAGCAGGCAGTTTACTCTGGGTACCGTATTCAGCCAAGCTACTCAATACTGCCCCCCTGTCACCAAGAAGGAAATCCTCTTCAGACCACAAAAACCTCAGTGTAAGGTAAGGTTGCAATGGTTGTTGAATTGCTAACCATACCACGTGGAGCATTGGCTACACGGCGGGAAATGGTTCAACTCTGAGACAATCGGTCCCGACAGAATAAGAGCAAATCTTAGATACTAATTACTAGTCTACAGCTAGAAATTATGTAAACCTGCGATTGCGAATACCGACATCTTTTATTCTATGAGAACATTTCTGAATGGTACTCTGAAGTATCCATTCTAATCACAAAATACTTTGATCTTCAGGGAAACAAAGAGAGACAGCGACTTGGATGAACTCTCCAACAGACGGACTGACGATTCCAACAGAGATCACGACGACACACTGGGCATAAATATATATTCATTGCAATTATTCCCGTATTCATGTGCAAAGGATTTGCATTTAAATTAATATTATTATCAACTGTGTATGATCCCCTTTGTCTTTCCCGCATGTTCTCAGTCCACACCCACTTCCTTTATCCACTGAGGAATAGCTGACGCACGCTGGACTGTCCATTAATCACGGTACCCCATTCTGCTTGTTTGTTTATCTGTCGGCCCAGTTGCCTAGTCAACGCCATTTTACCTGCTGTTTGTTGTGCTAGCTGATTAGCCTCGCCTACTGTTTTTAGCTAGCTTTCCCAATTCAACACCTGTGATTACTGTATGCCTCGCTGTATGTCTCTCCCAAATGTCAATATGCCTTGTATACTGTTGTTCAGGTTAGTTATCATTGTTTTAGTTCACAATGGAGCCCCTAGATCCACTCTGCATACCCCTGTTACCTCCTTTGTCCCACCCCCACACATGCGGTGACCTCACCCATTACAACCAGCATGTCCAGAGATACAACCTCTCTCATCATCACCCAGTGCCTGGGCTTACCTCCGCTGTACCCGCACCCCACCATACCCCTGTCTGCGCATTATGCCCTGAATATATTCTACCATGCCCAGAAACCTGCTCCTCTTATCCTCTGCCCCCAACGCTCTAGGCGACCAGTTTTGATAGCCTTTAGCCGCACCCTCATACTACTCCTTCTCTGTTCCGCGGGTGATGTGGAGGTAAACCCAGGCCCTGCATGCCCCCAGGTACCCTCATTTGTTGACTTCTGTGATCGAAAAGTCTTGGTTTTATGCTGGAAGCCTCCTCCCTAAGTTTGTTTTACTCACTGCTTTAGCACACTCTGCTAACCCTGATGTCCTTGCCGTGTCTGAATCCTGGCTCAGGAAGGCCACCAAAATTCAGAGATTTCCATACCCAACTATAACATCTTCCGTCAAGATAGAACTGCCAAAGGGGCGGAGTCGCAGTCTACTGCAGAGATAGCCTGCAAAGTAATGTCATACTTTCCAGGTCCATACCCAAACAGTTTGAACTACTAATTTTGAAAATTACTCTCTCCAGAAACAAGTCTATCACTGTTGCCGCCTGCTACCGACCCCCGTCAGCTCCCAGCTGCGCCCTGGACACCATTTGTGAATTGATCGCCCCTCATCTAGCTTCAGAGTTTGTTCTGTTAGGTGACCTAAACTGGGATATGCTTAACACCCCGGCAGTCCTACAATCTAAGCTAGATGCCCTCAATCTCACTCAAATCATCAAGGAACCCACCAGGTACAACCCTAACTCTGTAAACAAGGGCACCCTCATAGACGTCATCCTGACCAACTGGCCCTCCAAATATACCTCCGCTGTCTTCAACCAGGATCTCAGCGATCACTGCCTCATCGCCTGTATCCGCCACGGAGCCGCAGTCAAACGACCACCCCTCATCACTGTCAAACGCTCCCTAAAACACTTCTGTGAGCAGGCCTTTCTAATCGACCTGGCCCGTGTATCCTGGAAGGACATTGACCTCATCCCGTCAGTTGAGGATGCCTGGTCATTCTTTAAAAGTAACTTCCTCACCATTTTAGATAAGCATGCTCCGTTCAAAAATGCAGAACCAAGAACAGATACAGCCCTTGGTTCACTCCAGACCTGACTGCCCTCGACCAGCACAAAAACATCCTGTGGCGGACTGCAATAGCATCGAATAGCCCCGTGATATGCAACTGTTCAGGGAAGTCAGGAACCAATACACGCAGTCAGTCAGGAAAGCTAAGGCCAGCTTCTTCAGGCAGAAGTTTGCATCCTGTAACTCCAACTCCAAAAAGTTCTGGGACACTGAAGTCCATGGAGAACAAGAGCACCTCCTCCCAGCTGCCCACTGCACTGAGGCTAGGAAACACGGTCTCCACCGATAAATCCATGATTATCGAAAACTTCAATAAGCACTTCTCAACGGCTGGCCATGCCTTCCGCCTGGCTACTCCAACCTCGGCCAACAGCTCCGCCCCCCCCGTAGTTCCTCACCCAAGCCTCTCCAGGTTCTCCTTTACCCAAATCCAGATAGCAGATGTTCTGAAAGAGCTGCAAAACCTGGACCCTTGTACAAATCAGCTGGGCTTGATAATCTGGACCCGCTATTTCTGAAACTATCTGCCGCCATTGTCGCAACCCCTATTACCAGCCTGTTCAACCTCTCTTTCATATCGTCTGAGATCCCCAAAGTTGAAAGCTGCCGCAGTCATCCCCCTCTTCAAAGGGGGAGACACCCTGGACCCAAACTGCTATAGACCTATATCCATCCTGCCCTGCCTATCTAAGGTCTTTGAAAGCCAAGTCAACAAACAGGTCACTGACCATCTCGAATCCCAGGTGCAATCTGGTTTCAACGGGTGCACCTCAGCCACATCAAAGAAAATATATCATAACCGAGTACTTGCAGCCGTTCATCGACTGCCAAGGCTACTCTGGTCAATCACCAAATTCTTATCGGCAGACTCAACAGCCTATGACTGCCTTGCCTGGTTCACCAATTACTTTGCAGACAGAGTTCAGTGTGTCAAATCGGAGGGCATGCTAATCTGGCAGTCTCTATGGGGTGCCACAGGGTTCAATCGGGCCGACTCTTTCTCTGTATATATCAATGATGTTGCTCTTGCTGCGGAGATTCCCTGATCTACGAGACGATTCTATATACTTTCTCATTGAGTGCTATCCAACCTCCAAACGAGCTTCAATGCCATACAGCACTCCTTCCGTGGCCTCCAACTGCTCCTAAACGCGAGTAAAACCAAATGCATGCTTTTCAACCGATCGCTGCCTGCACCCGCATGCCCGACTAGCATCACCACCCTGGATGGTTCCAACCTAATCATCTATAAACCTAGGTGTCTGGCTAGACTGCAAACTCTCCTTCAGACTCACATCAAACATCTCCAATCAAAATCAAATCCAGGGCTTTCAAAAAGCCTCCTTCACTCAAAGCTTACCCTAGTAAAACTGACTATCCTACCGATCCTCGACTTGCGATGTCATCTACAAATGGCTTCCAACACTCTACAAAATATTTGCCATCCGTTTTGTAACTAAAGCACCTTATACCACCCACCACTGTGACTTGTATGCTCTAGACACATATTCGTCGCCAGACCCACTGGCTCAGGTCATCTACAAGTCCATGCTAGGTAAAGCTTATCTCAGTTCACTGGGTCACACCCATCCGACTGTGTATCTCACTGATCATCCCTAAAGCCAACACCTCATTTGAGACTCTGCTGCCTGTGACTGGAGCAATTGCACGCTGGGACATCTCCCTCACCAACTTCAAACATCAGCTATCCGAGCATAACCGATCGCTGCAGCTGTATTCATTGCAACCTACCTATTCCCATACTGTTTTTATACTGTTTTTATTTATTTAACACCAACATCTCTACCTGTACATGCATCTGATCATTTATCACCAGTGTTAATCTGCAAAATTGTATTATTCGCCTACCTCCTCATGCCTTTTGCACACATTGTATATAGACTGCCCATTTTTTTTTCTACTGTGTTATTGACTTGCTAAATTGTTTACTCCATGTGTAACTCTGTGTTGTCTGTTCACACTGCATGCTTTATCTTGGCCAGGTCTTAAATGAGAACTTGTTCTCAACTAGCCTACCTGGTTAAATAAAGGTGAAATAAAATAAAAAAAAAGTCGTTATATCAACTTAACCCACTAGGGAATCTTCCCTATCCTTGTAACCATATCTTTTTTGTTTGTTTATGCATTTCTGTGATTATTAATTTAGTTAGTAAATAAATGATTAAGACGACTGGTGTATGGACGATTCATAGTAAAGGCTGGGTTTGAGCAGTTTATGATGTTTGGAATGAGACTAACGTGAGGTAAAGAATAATTCATTAATTAGAAGACTAATTGATCAGATATTAAAATATCTGAAGAGTTATATTAGGAAAATTATAACTTTGTAATCTGAAGATTTTCATTGGTGCCCGACTTCCTAGTTATTTACATTTACATGATTAGTTTAATCACGTAATAATAATTACAGAGAATTGATTTGAATAAAATAACAGTCTTCACTTTGAATGATGCCAAAGACACGACATTATTCATCAGTATTGTTTTCTGAAACCTGTCATGCAATTACCTCAGTCCCTAATATTTTGGGCTTGTTACAACAGTCCTGATTGCATGGCCAACCCATAACTCAGAGACATGTAAACCTATGGTTTAGTGACAACAGTTCACAATCATAATATGCACAATGATTTCTGTTATTAAGGGGAAACATGTAAATGTCTTGGCATGGCCTAGTCAAAGCCCAGACCTCAATCCAATTGAGAATCTGTGGTATGACTTAAAGATTGCTGTACACCAGCGGAAACCATCCTACTTAAAGGAGCTGGAGTGGTTTTGCCTTGAAAAATGGGCAAAAATCCAAGTGGCTAGATGTGCCAAGCTTATAGAGACATTTCCCAAGAGACTTGCAGCAGTAATTGTTGCAAAAGGCGGCTCTACAATTTTTTATCATTTTGGAGGGGGGTGAATAAGTTATGCACATTCAAGTTTTCTGTTTTTTTGTCTTATTTCTTGTTTGTTAAAAAAAAATGCATCTTCAAAGTGGTAGGCATGATGTGTAAATCAAATGATACAAACCCCCAAAAATCAATTTTATTTCCAGATTGTAAGGCAACAAAATAGGAAAAATGCCAAGGGGGTAAAAACTTTCGCAAGACACTGTATATTGAGTAGAATGTCATTAGATATTGTCTCAAATATTAAGTTATCTTTTTAAGAGCAAATGGGTTCGTAGGTAGGATTTAGTTTCTCCCTGTCTCTGGCCCACACTCCAGTACAGTAGGTGGCGGTAATACACCATAATGTTGGATGCCAACTCGCGACCAACCCCACCGAAGAAGAAGAAGTTTAATTTCATGCATTTCTCAAAACTCATAATGATCTGCTGCCAGCCTTTTGTTATACCTGCGTGAGCACTGCTTGAGTATTAAAACGTTTACTTAGAAGTTCCTCTAACTATATCAGGAAGTATTTTCATATGTAATGCTTACAATGTTGTTATTATGTGCATTTGATTTGCTAGGTCTGTTAGTGCTTTGTCATCCAGTGTACTGAGGCTAGTTAGCATGGTTATAGCTTATTATTTTACTTCAACAGAGTGCTGTATATATCATTTTAGATTGTTTTACATGCAGTTTACCTTATATTATGCATTTTTGTATAGAAAGCGATCATTGTCAGTCAGTCAATACAAGAGAGCTTGTCATTAATATGCTGTATTTTGTATCTTTTCAGTTTTCCGGTCTTCATTGACTTATTCATTGACTTCATGCCCTTGTGACTTCAATAAACCACTGGAGCTAGGAGATTATTTCCTGACCCATGTTGATCTTCAATGGAGTTTGGCTGTCTAATTTAGGTTAGAAACACCTCAAGGAGGACTACTGTACACCAGGGACGGATGGCGTGCTGTTGTGAGAATAGGAAAGGATGAAAGAGCCGATGGCCAAGGGTTGAGAAATGAAGATGGCCTACTATTGGTTTAAATCTGCTTTGACACACACACACACACACACACACACACACACACACACACACACACACACACACACACACACACACACACACACACACACACACACACACACACACACACACACACACACACACACACACACCTCCCTCCTTCCACACCCACACACAGAACTAGCCCCATCTGTCTGATGAAAGGCACCCTTGTCCAGTCAGCTCTACAGTAATAGCCAGGCAGACATGGGGGATATGGGTCTATTGATGCTGATGCTGGGGAATGAAGACTGATGTCTGCAGACATTGATAGGGCAGACTCACACAGGAGAGGAGAGGAGGCCTTGACAGAAGCAGCTGGCTGAACAGCCACACCAGAACAGAGAGTATAGAAGAGAGGAGAGAGGGAGAACCCCAGGCGTATGGGAGAGAGAGATAGAGAGGCATGGCGTTAGCGTAGCCCATGCCCAAGCCTGTCACAACTCCTCAAGTCAGCACACACACACACACACAACATGCAGAGGAGCACAGCCTACAAGCAGAGAGAGGGAGTTAGAGAGATAAAGAGAGAGGATGCACACACTACAGTAATAGGCTGTGAGGGAGATAGATGGAGAGATACTGTAGATGGATGGTAAAAGCAATGGAGTGAGAGAGAAAAAACAGATGATGAAGGAAATGACGGGTGAGGGATGTGAAGATAAGCAAGGGAAAATTGGTGCATGTGTACCAATTTTGTGTGTACCATGTTGCTATGAAGACCCTAAATAAGATATGGTGCATCCAATTACCTTCAGAAGTCACATAATTAAGTACAGTCCACCTGTGTGCAATCTAAGTGTCACATGATCTCAGTATATATACGCCTGTTCTGAAAGGCCCCAGGGTCTGCAACACCACTAAGCAAGGGGCACCATGAAGACCAAGGAGCTCTCTAAACAAATCAAATCAAAGTTTATTTGTCAAGTGCGCCTAATACAACAGTGAAATGCTTACTTACAGGCTCTAACCAATGGTGCGGGAAAAAAAGGTGTGTGTGTTGTGCGTGTGTGTGTGTGTGTGTGTGTGTGTGTGTGTGTGTGTGTGTGTGTGTGTGTGTGTTGTGTGTGTGTGTGTGTGTGTGTGTGTGTGTGTGTGTGTGTGTGTGTGTGTGTGTGTGTGTGTGTGTGTGTGTAGGTAAGTAAAGAAATAAAACAACAGTAAAAGACATTTGAAAAAGAGTAGCATATACAGACACCTGTTAGTCAGGCTTATTGAAGTAGTATGTACATGTAGGTATCGTTAAAGTGACTATGCGTATATGATGAACAGAGAGAAGCAGAATCAAAAAAAGAGGGGTTGGTAGGTGGTGGGACACAATGCAGATAGCACGGTTAGCCAATGTGCGGTAGCACTGGTTGGTCAGGCCAATTTAGGTAATATGTACATGAATGTATAGTTAAAGTGACTATGCATATAAGATAAACAGAGAGTAGCAGCAGCGTAAAAGAGGGGTTGGGGGGTGGCACAATGCAAATAGTCTGGGTAGCCATTTGATTACCAGTTCAGGAGTCTTATGGCTTGGGGGTAAAAACTGTTGAGAAGCATTTTTGTCCTAGACTTGGTACTCCGGTACCACTTGCCATGCGGTAGTAGAGAGAACAGTCTATGACTGAGGTGGCTGGGGTCAGGTCAGGGACAAAGTTGTGGAGAAGTACAGATCAAGGTTGTGTTATAAAAAAATATCTGAAACTTTTAACATCCCACGGAGCACCATTAAATCCATTATATATTTTTTAAAGAATATAGCACTACAATAAACCTGCCAAGAGAGGGCCTCCCACCAAAATTCACAGACCAGGCAAGAAGGGCATTAATCAGAGAGGCAACAAAGAGATCAAAGATAACTCTGAAGGAGCTGCAAAGCTCCACAGCGGAGATTGGAGTGTCTGTCCAAATGACCACTTTAAGCCATACACTCTACAGAGCTGGGCTTTACGGAAGAGTGGCCAGAAAAATACCATTGCTAAACTTCTTAAGGTATAGGGGGCAGCATTTTCACTTTTGGATAAATAGCGTGCCAAATTTCAACTTCCTGCTACTCATGCCAAGAATATAAGATATGCATATTAGTATATTTGGATAGAAAACACTCTGATGTTTCTAAAACTGTTTGAATCATGTCTGTGAGTACAACAGAACTTATGTAGCAGGCAAAACCCTGAGGACTTTTTTGAGGTCTCTGTCTGTTCAGTGGGTTCTTATTGGGAAACAATATTTCTTAGGCACTTGTTTGCAGTTCCTACCGCTTTCACTGGATATCACCAGTCTTCGGAATTTGGTTGAGGTTATTCCTTTGTGCAATGAAGAAGTATGGCCATCTATTAACACTTTTGAGAGTTGCGCAAGACTTGAAAAGTAGTGTTGGTTTGTTGTCTTGCATTATTTATATTTCATTTCTGCGTTTTGTGTAGTGGTTGAAGGGTTGAAATAGGATACTCTCTTTGTTTACTGTTGTGCTATCATCAGATAATAGCTTCTTAAGCTTTCGCTGAAAAGCCTTTTTAAAATCTGACATGTTGGCTAGATTCACAACCAGTGTAGCTTTAATTTAGTATCTTACATGTGTGATTTAATGAAAGTTAGATTTTTAGATCATTTTATTTGAATTTGCCCGCGCTGCATTTTCCCTGGCTTTTGTCCAAGTGGGACGCTAGCGTCCCCTATCCTAGAGAGGTTAAAGAAAATAATAAGCAAACACGTTTGGTGTTCGCCAAAAGGCATGTGGAGACACCCAAAACTTATGGAAGAAGGTACTCTGGTCAGATGAGACAAAAATTTTGCTTTTTGGCCATCAAGGAAAACGCTATGTCTGGCACAAAGCCAACACCTCTCATCAACCCGAGGGCACAATCCCCACAGTGAAGCATGGTGGTGGCAGCATCATGCTGTGGGAATGTTTTTCATTGACAGGGACTGGGAAACTGGTCAGAATTGAAGGAATGATGATGGATGGCGCTAAATACAGGGAAATTCTTGACGGAAACCTGTTTCAGTCTTCCAGAAATTTTAGACTGGGATGGAGGTTCAACTCCCAGCAGGACAATGACTCTAAGCATACTGCTAAAGCAACACTTGAGTGGTTTAAGGAGAAACATTTACACGTCTTGGAATGTCCTAATCAAAGCCCAGAACTCAATCCAATTGAGAATCTGTGGTATGACTTAAAGATTGCTGTACACCGGCAGGAACCCATCCAACTTGAAGAAGCTGGAGGACATTTGTCTTGAAGAATGGGAAAAAATCCCAGTGGCTAGATGTGCCAAGCTGGGTAGCCTAGTGGTTAGAGCATTGGAATAGTAACCGAAAGGTTGCAAGTTCAAATCCCTGAGCTGACAAGTTACACAATCTGTCGTTCTGCCCCTGAACAGGCAGTTAACTCACTGTTCCTAGGCAATCACTGAAAATAATAATTTGTTCTTAACTGACTTGTCTAGTTAAATAAACATTTCCCAAGAGACTTGTAGCTGTAATATCTGCAAAGGTGGCTCTACAAAGTATTGACTTTGGGGGTATGAATAGTTATGCACGCTCAAGTTTGCTATTTTTTTTTGTCTTATTTCTTCTTTTTTCACAAAAAATGTTGCATCTTCACAGTGGTAGTGTTGTGTAAATCAAATAATATAACCCCCCAAAAAATGTACACTGCTCAAAAAAATAAAGGGAACACAATGTAACTCCAAGTCAATCACACTTCTGTGAAATCAAACTGTCCACTTAGGAAGCAACACTGATTGACAATTTCACATGCTGGTGTGCAAATGGAATAGACAACAGGTTGAAATTATAGGCAATTAGCAAGACACCCCCAATAAAGGAGTGGTTTGCAGGTGGTGACCACAGACCACTTCTCAGTTCCTATGCTTCCTGGCTGATGTTTTGGTCACTTTTGAATGCTGGCGGTGCTTTCACTCTAGTGGTAGCATGAGACGGAGTCTACAACCCACACAAGTGGCTCAGGTAGTGCAGCTCATCCAGGATGGAACATCAATGCGAGCTGTGGCAAGAAGGTTTGCTGTGTCCACTTAAATGTTGAGTGTGACTCCAAATCCAGACCTCCATGGGTTGGTAAATTTGATTGATCATTGATCATTTTTGTGTGATTTTGTTGTCAGCACATTCAACTATGTGAAGAAAAAAGTATTTAATAAGAATATTTCATTCATTCAGATCTAGGATGTGTTATTTTAGTGTTCCCTTTATTTTTTGAGCAGTGTATGTTAATTCCAGGTTGCAAGGCAACAAAATAGGAAAAATGCCAAGGGGTGAATACTTTTGCACAGCACTGTATGGCATTTTTTCCCTCTCTCTCCATTCCTTCCTCCCTCTATCTCCCCATATCTCTCCATCACATCTCTCTCTTTCAATTCTATTTCAATTCAATTTGGATTTACCTGGCTTTATTGGCATGGAAAACACATATTTACATTGCCAAAAGCAAGTGAAATAGATAAACAAAAGTTAAATAAACAATTTTAAAAAATGAACAGTAAACATACTCACAAAAGTTCCAAAAGAATAAAGACATTTCAAATGTCATATCATGTGCAAATAGTTAAAGTACAAAAATGGGAAAATAAATAAACATACGTAAATATGGATTGTATTTACAATGGTGGTTGTTCTTCACTGGTTGCCCTCTTCTTGTGGCAACAGGTCACAAATATTGCTTCTGTGATGGTACACTGTGGTATGTCACCCAATAGATATGGGAGTTTATCATAATTGGTTTTGTTTTCTAATTATTTGTGGGTGCTTCACAAATCATCTATAACCGTATATCATGATCTTATTCATAACTGTGACATAACCATCAATTTATTTGTTCACATTTTTTAAACCTTAGATGATTTGTGACCAATTTATTTAGTTCTTATGAAGCCTATTTGAATGCTTCATGAAGCCTTCATTAGTACTTAAAATAAAGCGGGGCCAAATATGTTTACCCTCCTGTCCTTTACTGTTAAGTCTTGTTTGATGAAACGTTGAATTTGTCTTTATTTTCTTTTATCCCATAGAAATGCATTGAATAACAGATTCATACATGGAAAAACAGTGAATTAAAGATTGATTACCTTCTCAATAAGGACTCTGTAATGTGCTGTGCTGTACCAGTATCTGCAATGACTGTCACAGAGAACAAATTGATTCCAATGACTGAGCAGCAACAAGCATGGGAGAGAGGGGGAGTGAGATTTTCAAAACCCGGACCCTAGGCAACACAGTGACTAGGGTCTGGTTTCAATTATGAACTCTTCTGGCATAGAGGACCTATGTTACTGCCTATTTCATCCGCCCAAAGAGAATACAAAACAGTAGCTAGCCAGATTGAGATCATAGAGGTTATTTTGGATGAGTGCATTTCACAAGTGCTAGTTTGCATCAACTAACTTAACTAAAACCACTGCAAAGGCTTTGCCTGCAAACTTTGGTTTTGAATGGCGACATTCTGGTATGTCTTCCTCGTCATTAGTCTCCAGAAAGTTTTTTTTACCTTACCGATGTAGGCAGTGACACAGTTCCTCTATGCCAAAAGAGTCCATCATTGAAACCAGACCCGTGTCACTGTGTTGCTTTTGGTCAGGTTTTTGAGACCAGGGGAGAGAGGGTAGAGAGGCCAAAGGAGGAGGGAAAGGGGGAGGGAAAGAGGGAGTGAAAGAAGGAAGGAGAGAGAGATGGATTGATCAGTTGTTCGTGGGGATAAAGCTTGGAGGTTGAAGAGAGAAAGGTACACTCTTAGAAAAAAGTGTTCCAAAAGGGTTCTGTGGTTGTCCCCATAGCAGAACCCTTTTTGGTTCCAGGTAGAACCCTTTTTAGTTTCAGGTAGAACTTTTGGAAAGGGTTCTACATGGAACCTAAGAGGGTTCTTCCTAGAACCAAATAGGGTTCTTCAAATAGTTCTACTATGGGGACAGCACCCTTTCTTCTAAGAGTGTAGGAATAAGAGAGAAGGGAAGGGAGACAGCAATGGTCTGCTCGGTCTATTTGGGTCGAGGCTATGCACTTTAATTCAGTCTCTCCATATTTTTGGCTTTTAAAGTAAATTGTCAATTACTCCCAATAACACTGAGGAAAATGGCAGACATCAAAAGAAAAACATTTACTCTGACAGAAGTGTGTGTGTGTGTGTTCACGCGCGCGTGTGTGTGTGTGTGTGTGTGTGTGTGTGCCGGGTCCGCTCTAGCCATTTGGGGGCCCTTTTAACTGACATGGCTAATTGAGTTTCTGTCAGTGACATGAGTTAAAAATTGCTGATGCACAACCAAATTTCTTACGTGCACCTTGTGTATTCTAATACTATACTAACAAAAGTTTTGCATGGAGCCGCCCTGTGTGTGTTTGTTAATGTGTGTGTGTGTGCTTGTTAATGTGTGCATGTGTATGTGTGTCTTTAAACTGCTCAAACTACTGTGTTATACCGCTTAGGAGAAAAGCTCATTATTTTGGATGGAGGGGTGTGTATTATAAGTGTGTCTGGTATCTGTATTTATTTGTGTACATGCATTGGTACATGATACATGGTGTATCATTTGTACATGCATTGCTACACACACACACACACACACACACACACACAATCTGGACCCACTCAAATTTGCTTACCGCTCCAACAAATCCATTGAAGATGCCATTTTCATCGCTATTCACATGGCCGAGGAACTTCTGGACAAGAGGAACACCTGTGTGAGAATGCTGTTCATTGACTACAGTTCAGCATTCAACACTATTGTTCCCTCCAAGCTCGACACCAAGATCAGAGCCGTAGGTCTGGACACCACCCTCTTCAACTAGATCCTGGACTTCCTGACGGGCAGATCACAGGCTGCGAAGATTGGCAACAACACCTCTTCCAAGCTGACTCTTAACACAGAGGGCCCACAGGGGTGTGTCCTCAGCCCCACTGTACTCCCTGTTAACCCACGACTGCGTGACTTTGAATGACACCAACTCCATCAAGTTTGCTGACGTCACCATGGTTGTAACCAATAACAGCGAGTCAGCCTATAGGGAGGAGGTAAGTGAACAGGCATTGTGGTACCAGGACAGCAACCTCTCCTCAACTTCAACAAAAGAAAAGAGTTGATTGTTGACTTCAGGAAGCAGAAGAGGGAACATACCCCAATCCACATCAACAGGACTGCAGAAGAGAGAGACAGCAGTTTTAAGTTCCTTTGCGTCCATATCACTGAGGACCTGTCATGGATCAAAAACACCTCCACTCTTGTCACAACAAGCTCTGTCTCATGTCAGAATTAGATCTCATCCAATCTCTCATCCATTTCTCAAACGTCAAATTTCTAACTTGTTCTTAAGGTTAAGTTTAGGCATTAACCACATTTTTAAGGCTAGGGTTAAGTTTAGGCATTACCAACGAAATCTTAACCTCTAGCGTCGAGCAATCCCGTATCCGGGAGCGTAATCATAGCCTCAAGCTCATTACCATAACGCAACATTTCCTATTCATGAAAATCGCAAATGAAATGAAATAAATATATTCAAACACAAGCTTAGCCTTTTGTTAACAACACTGTCATTTCAGATTTTCTAAATATGCTTTTCAACCAAAGCTACACAAGCATTTGTATTGATAGCCTAGCATAGCATTAAGCATAGCATTCAGCAGGCAACATTTTCACAAAAAAAAGAAAAGCATTAAAATAAAATAATTTACCTTTGAAGAACTTCGGATGTTTGATGATATCCCTACAAATACGTCACAATGCTGCAGACACCTTGGGGAAAACGTGGAAAACGTAAGCTGACTCCTAGCTCCTTCACAGCCATATAAGGAGTCATTGCCATGAGGCGGTTTTAAAAAATGCGGCACTTCCTGATTTGATTTTTATCTGTTTTTTTCTGTAACAACAGTTTTGGAAACATCAGAGTGTTTTCTTTCCAAAGCTGTCAGTTATATGCATAGTCGAGCATCTTTTCGTGACAAAATATCTTGTTTAAAACGGGAACGTTTTTCATCCAGAAATTTTAATAAAGGCTGAGCTGTGTCTCAATATATTTCACTTGTGATTTTCATGAATAGGAATATTTTCTAGGAATATTTATGTCCGTTATGCTATTTCGTGCCAGTCGATGAAATCGCCCGGAAATTGCAGTCACGAAAGCACCGAAAAATATTCCAAATTAGCTCAATAATATCGACAGAAACATGGCAAACTTTGTTTATAATCAATCCTCAATGTGTTTTTCAAATATCTATTCAATAATATATCCACCGGGACAATTGGTTTTTCAGTAGGACTGATTGGAATAATGGCTACTGTATTTTTCGTGAGAATCACTATGAGAGCCATCAGGTGACCACTTGCGCAATGTAGCCGCTTACGGGTATTCTTCAACATAAATGCGTAAAACTACATCACAATGCTGTAGACACCTTGGGGAATACGGAGATAAAGTCATCTGGTTGATAGCCCATTCACTGCTCAATAGGGACGCATTGGAATGCAGAGCTTTCAAAAATGAGTCACTTCCGGATTGGATTTTTCTCAGGCTTTCGCCTGCAATATCAGTTCTGTTATACTCACAGACAATATTTTTACAGTTTTGGATACTTTAGAGTGTTTTCTATCGTAAGCTGTCAATTATATGCATATTCTAGCATCCTGTCCTGACAAAATATTATATTTTTCAAAAAATGAAAATCCTGCCCCTAGTCACAAAAGGTTATGTAATTAATTTGCATTTTATTGCATGACGTAAGTATTTGATCAACTACCAACCAGTAAGAATTCCGGCTCTCACAAACCTGTTAGTTTTTCTTTAAGAAGCCCTCCTGTTCTCCACTCGTTGGTCTAGTAACCGGAAGGTTGCAAGTTCAAAACCCCGAGCTGTCGTTCTGCCCCTGAACAGGCAGTTAACCCACTGTTCCTAGGCCGTCATTGAAAATAAGAATTTATTCTTAACTGACTTGCCTAGTTAAATAAAGGAAAAATAAAAAAAATATAAAAAACCTGTATTAACTGCACCTGTTTGAACTCGTTACCTGTATAAAAGACACCTGTCCACACACTCAATCAAACAGACTCCAACCTCTCCAAAATCGCCAAGACCAGAGAGCTGTGTAAGGACATCAGGATTAAATTGTAGACCTGCACAAGGCTGGGATGGTCTACATGACAATAGCCAAGCAGCTTGGTGAGAAGGCAATAACTGTTGGCGCAATTATAAAAAAATGGAAGAAGTTCAAGATGATGGTCAATCACCCTCGGTCTGGGGCTCCATGCAAGATCTCACCTCGTGGGGCATCAATGATCATGAGGAAGGTGAGGGATCATCCCAGAACTACACGGCAGGACCTGGTCAATGACCTGAAGAGAGCTGGGACCACAGTCTCAAAGAAAACCATTAGTAACACACTACGCCGTCATGGATTAAAATCCTGCAGCGCACGCAAGGTCCCCCTGCTAAAGCCAGCGCATGTGCAGGCCCGTCTGAAGTTTGCCAATGACCATCTGGATGATCCAGAGGAGGAATGGGAGAAGGTCAAGTAGTCTGATGAGACAAAAATAGAGCTTTATGGTCTAAACTCCACTCTCTGTGTTTGGAGGAAGAAGAAGGATGAGTACAACCCCAAGAACACCATCCCAACCGTGAAGCATGGAGGTGGAAACATCATTCTTTGGGGATGCTTTTCTGAAAAGGGGACAGGATGACTGCACTGTATTGAGGGGATTGAAGGATCTGGCAGAAGGTCTGTATGGAGGAGTGGGCCAAAATCCCTGCTGCAGTGTGTGCAAACCTGTTCAAGAACTACAGCAGTGTGTGCAAACCTGTATGATCTCTGTAATTGCAAACAAAGGTTTCTGTACCAAATATTAAGCTCTGCTTTTCTGATGTATTAAATACTTATGTCATGCAATAAAATGCAAATGATTTATTTAAAAATCATACAATGTGATTTTCTGGATTTTTGTTTTAGATTCCGTCTCTCGCAGTTGAAGTGTACCTATGATAAAAATTAAAGACCTCTACATGCTTTCTAAGTAGGAAAACCTGAAAAATCGACATTGTGTCAAATACTTGTTCTCCCCACTGTATGTGCCCTCTGTTCACCATTGTCTTATTGGTTATTGTTCCCATGGTCATTGGTCCTGTGAGTACCTGTGGTGTTGTTTCGGCTATCATGCTGAGTGTTTTGTGCAATGGTTATTCCGGGTCTGGTCCCGTGCATTGTTTTTCCGGGTCTCATCCTGTGTGTTGGCATTACGGGTCTCATCCCGTGTATTTATTAGAGGTTTAACCTCACTCCTTTTGTTTGACACACACAGAGAGAGATCTATCACATGGCTACTCTACGAAAGACCCTCAACCCACCTCCATTACTCTCCTAACAATCACACATAACCTAGTCACGCGTCCAGATCCCACCCAAGCACTCCAACATGTGATAGCACTCAGACAGCAGTCTAATCAATCAAGATGAACATATTGCTAGCTGTTTGCTACGAACTTCATTTCACTTGGTATGTGCATGGTGTCTAATTAAAGATATGTCAGTCAAGAGCACTAAACACAGTGGGGCATTGGGACAGCCTAGTTAATATTTCCTTCCCCACCTACTGAGGATGTGCCAGAGAAGGGCTTTAACAGGGTACCCATTACAACAACTCTAACGTGGGTCTCTGTGAATTGTAGCTGCACACTACTTTATGTTGGTTGATACTGGCAACAATATGATTGGTTTTCATAGGTCATTTGCAGAAACATGCATGCTTATTAGACTAATGCCAATGCATACTAAGCAATTAGCCTTAGCCCTACCTATAGGTGCATACACATATGAAGTAGTGTTGACTGTCCCATATCTGTTTTAGCCCCAGGAAGATACTGACTAACTGATGTGTCATCAGGATATGCTAAACAGGGCGCTATTCAATTTGAACGCTCCAGCAGTTTCCATTAAAGCACTGATTCATTTTATTTGAGGAGGCTCCAAGAGCTTCCAGTGCATGCCTCGTGGAGAGAGAGCAAGAGAGAAAGAGAGAGAGAGACAAACTTTAACATTTTTCTGACAGGGAGAATAATATTTGTTCAACTTCACAGTAAGCTTGGCCCTGAATATGAGATAAGTGTGTGCATGTATTTGTCTATGGGTGTTACTTCGTTTGCATGTGTCAGAGTTTTGTTAGGCTGTACAATGTTAGGGTGTACAATGCATCCTCCATAGAAATGCTCTCCAAACTAGGGTTTCCCAACCATCTCGTTTTTTTTTTTTACCCTAAACTGGCACACATGAGTCAATTATTTGAAGGCTTGATAATTAGATGACTAATTGACTCAGGTTTAAAACCAAAATGTGAAACCCTGCTCCAAAACATGAGTGGTTCCCTCTGTCTACTTATTTGATATTACATAAAAACATCTCGCTTCCATCAATTGGTTCCCTTGTCTCCCTGACAACCACTTTAGTGCAGAAGATTAACATATTTCCTGAAGTGGAGAGAGGCGGGGGAAGGGAGTGGAGGACCACTGTTGATAAGACACTAATAGAGGGTATCGTTTCGAAAACCAAGGAGAGATGCCTCCACACTCTAAGGATGACATTCACTTGTGTGGCAACTCGGAAACTTGAGAGCATTGGAATCAACAATGTGTGTGTCTGTCAACAGAAAATAGATGGAAATAAAAAAACTGGATACTGATAACTCCAACAAGAAATGGCGACACTCACCCCACCCACCTCACACACCTGTCAATCATCTGTTGTGTTATAGTATACAGATGTTACTATACAGCCCAATGCTGTTTAACGTCTACAGATGTTAACTATGCAAAGTGAAATCTGTAATTGACAGGTCCAGATGTTCAGCATACATGCATGCACACACAAACACACATATATCTAGCCTGTTTTACACACATACACACATACCCATAATTAAACAAACCCATAGACATACAGTATGCCCACCCAACCCCCTCTGGACACACACACACACACTGCTTGCTTGTTCCCTGGAGAGAAATACCTGAGGCGCTGGAATGACCTTTGCATAAGTGATGTCGTCATGGCAACAGTGAGAAGCAGTAGCTGCTCATGGCATTCTTATCAATCAGAATCTAAATGACTCTCAGTGACAACAATGTGTTGCTCCTATTGAACGTAGAGTACAGCAGCAGACATACACAATGAGCCCATCGTTCACACCTTAGTCCCTCAGATCCATACACATATAGATGTTCTCATTGGAAATCAAATGCAAATATTGATATACATCAGGGGTAGGGAAACCTGGCCCTGTAGTGCACTCCATGTTTTTGATGTAACCGACCTGGAAGACCATCACACCTCCTCCTCCATGCTTCACGGTGGAAACCACAAATGCGGTGATCATCAGTTCACCTACTCTGCGTCTCACAAAGTTGGAGTCAAAAATCTCATCAGGCTAAAGGACAGATGTCCACCAGTATAATGTTCATTGCTTGTGTTTCTTTGCCCAAGCAAGTCTCTTCTTATTATTTCTGTCCTTTAGTGGTGGCTTCTTTGCAGCAATTTCACCATGAAGGCCTGATTCATGCAGTCTCCTCTGAACAGTTGATGTTGAGATGTGTCTGTTACTTTAACTCTGTAAAGCATTTATTGGGCTGCAATCTGAGGTGCAGTTAATTCTAATTAATTTATCCTCTAGAGCAGAGGTAACTCTGGGTCTTCCTTTCCTGTGGCAGTCCTCATGAGAGCCAGTTTCATCATAGTGCTTGATGGTTTTGTAACTGCACTTGAAGAAACGTTCAAAGCCCTTGACATTTTCTGGATTGACTGACCTTCATGTCTTAAAGTAAGTTGGACTGTCATTTCACTTTGCTTATTTGAGCTGTTCTTGCCATAATATGGACTTGGTCTTTTACCAAATATGGCTATCTTCTGTTTACCCCCTACCTTGTCACACCACAACTGATTGGCTCAAACGCATTAAGAAGAAAACACATTCCAGAAATTCACTTTTAACAGGGCACACCTGTTAATTGAAATGTACTCCAGGTGACTACCTCATGATGCTGGCTGAGAGAATGCAAAGAGTGGTTAAAGCTGTCATAAAGGCAAAGGGTGGCTATTTTAATAATATATAATATAAAATATATTTTGATTTGTTTACCACTTTTTTGGTTACTACATGATTCTATATGTGTTATTTCATAGTGTTGATGTCTTCACTATTATTTTACAAAGTAGATAATAGTAAAAATTAAGAAAAACCTTTGAATGAGTAGGTGCTCTAAAACTTTCGACCGGGAGTGTAGCTTGAGAGGATTGTTGGGGAATAATTATAATTAGTTGGTAACGTAGGTAAGATATTTATATTCATCATATGTTTGTAAGTCACTTCTCATCAGAATGTTTATTTTTGTAATACTGTGGCGGGGTTGCAGTATCTGGTCTCTATCAAGACTAAGTTACTTGGGCCAGAGAGAGGGGAGAGGTCAAGCGTGTATCTCTTGGCTCCACAATGTCTGTGTGCCAGTCAATGTGTCTCTGTGATCTTGTCAAGATCGGATGGATTTGATATATGGCTGTTGATGGAGGATTTGCTGGGTTCTGAGTTTTAGAAAAGAGCATAGTTTAGGAGACAAAGCTGAACGATAAATTATGGCCAATGCTGTCTGGCTATGTGTGTCTTTGCTATAAAGGATCTCAGTTGCAATGTGTAAGGGACCCTCAGAGAATTCATTTATAGACACTGAATTGATCTGAGAATCACAGGGTTGTGATGGAGCTCATATAATTAAAGATGGACTTTATGACAACTCTGACTTGTGTGTGGTTTGCTCTCATGATTTGGTAAATTCAGGAAATTTCCACGACAGGATCTGCAGAGAGGAATGGGAGAAACTTCCCAAATAAAGGTGAGACAAGCTTGTAGCGTCATACCGAGGGTGTAATCACTGCCAAAGGTGGTTCAACAAAGTACTAAGTAAATGGTCTGAAAACTTAAGAAAATGTAATATTTCATTTTTTTTTATTTTAATCAATGTGCATACTTTCTAAAAACCTGTTTTTCCTTTGTCATTGTGGGGTACTGTTTGGAGATTGATGAGGATTTTTTTCCCTTTTAGAATAAGCTGTAATGTAACAAAATATGGAAAAAGTCAAGGAGTCTGAATACTTTCCGACTGCACTGTATATGTATATGAGTGTCTGTATAGACAATATGGACAGTATAGTATAAATATACAATTTGTGTACAGCAGTAATTATATAGGATGAGCCATGAAACATGTCAAGGATGTTCAATGGAAACAAGAAGCACCTAATCTCAATTTCTAGTCTCATAGCAAAGGGTCTGAATACTTATGTAAATAAGGTATTGATGTTTTTTATTTTTAAAACATTTTGCAATAATGTCTAAAAACCTGTTTTCATTTTGTCATTATGGGGTATTGTGTGTAGATTGATGAAGAAAATGTTTTATTCAGTCCATTTTAGAATAAGGCTGTAACGTAACAATGTGGAATAAGTCAAGGGGTTTGAATACTTTCGAATGCACTGAACAAAACTATAAAGGCAACATGTAACGTGTTTCATGAGCTGAAATAAAGATCCCAGAGATTTTAGATATGTACAAAAAGCTTATTTAGCTCAAATGTTGTTTACATCCCTGTTAGTGAGCATTTCTCATTTGCCAAGATAATCCATCCACATTCTTGGCATATCAAGAAGCTGATTAAAACCTCTCAAAGTATTGAACCATTTTTTTCAATTTAGCCTGTAATGACCCAAATCCAACTGCCCGTAGCACAGGACCTGAAGTAAGGATAAGCATATTACTAATACCATTTGAAAGGAAACACTTTGACGTTTGTGGGAATGGGAAATTAATGTTGGAGAATATAACACATTAGATCTGGTAAAAGATAGTACAAAGAAAAAAACATGCATTCCATCATCTTTGAAATGCAAGAGAATGGCCATTATATCACTTACAAGTGTAGGCGCAATTTAGATTTTGTCCACTAGATGGCAGCAGTGTACGTGCAAAGTCTTTCACTGATCTAATGAACCATTGCATTGCTGTTCAAAATGTTGTATAAAGTCTGCCCAAATGTGCCGAATTGGTCAAATGATACATTTTCAAGTACATAAATATAGAGAACATATACAAATGATTACACACTCCCAGGAATGTCATAAATGATGGATAATTAGCATCCCTACAGAAAATACACTAACCTTCACACATCTAGATATCTATGTCCTGGGAATTGTTCTTGTTACTTACAACATTGTGCTAATCACATTAGCGCACGTTAGTTTAACCGTCCCGCGGGGGGACGAAAACACACCAATCCCGTAGAGGTTAAACAGCATGATCATTGCAGTTTTGTCAAACAACACAATGCCACGTCTGATGTTTTTAGGGAGGGTGCAATTGGCATGCTGACTGCATGCTGACTGCATGCCAACCTCCTCCTAAGTGGGTAGGCCTATGCCCTCCCAGGCCCATCCATGGCTGCTCCCTGCCCAGTCATGTGAAATCCATAGATTAGGGTCTAATGAATTCATTTATATTGACTGATTCTCTTATATGAACTGTAACTCAGTAACATCTTTGACATTTTTGCATGTTACATTTATATTTTTGTTCAGTATACATATGAAGTGGGTAAAACAGCATGAAAACATTATTGAAGTGACCTTTGAAAACATTAAAGTGACCGTTGTTTAATGACTATGTACATAGGGCAGGTGTCACTATGGTGAAGGGTAGAGTACCGGGTGGTAGCCAGCTAGTGGTGACTCTTTAACAGTCTGATGGCCTAGACATAGAAGATGTTTTTCAGTCTCTTGGCCCCAGCTTTGATGCACCTGTACTGTCTCCACCTTCTAGATAGCTGTGGGGTGAACAGGCCGTTGCTCTGGTAGCTGAGGTCCTGATGATCTTCTTGGCATTCCTGTGACACTGGGTGCTGTAGATGTCCTGGAGGGCAGGCAGTGTGCCGCCATGTGTGTGTGTGTGTTAAGGGAGTTTTCACACGCACAATAACCATAATCCTCTGTCTATACTTCTACAGTGTACAGTGGGAAAAACAAGTATTTGACACACTGCCGATTTTGCAGGTTTTCCTACTTACAAAGCATATAGAGCATATAGAGGTCTGTAATTTTTATCATAGGTACACTTCAACTGTGAGAGACAGAATCTAAAAAAAAAAATCCAGAGGTTTTCATTGTATGATTTTTAAGTAATTAATTAGCATTTTATTGCATGACATAAGTATTTGATCACCTACCAACAAGTAAGAATTCCGGCTCTCACAGATCTGTTAGTTTTTCTTAAAAATCCCTCCTGTTCTCCACTCATTACCTGTATTAACTGCACCTGTTTGAACTCGTTTCCTGTATAAAAGACACCTGTCCACACACTCAATCAAACAGACTCCAACCTCTCCACAATGTCCAAGACCAGAGAGCTGTGTAAGGACATCAGGGATACAATTGTAGATCTGCACAAGGCTGGGATGGGCTACAGGACAATAGGCAAGCAGCTTGGTGAGAAGGCAACAACTGTTGGCACAATTATTAGAAAATGGAAGAAGTTCAAGATGACGGTCAATCACCCTCGGTCTGGAGCTCCATGCAAGATCTCACCTCGTGGGGCATCAATGATCACGAGGAAGGTGAGGGATCAGCCCAGAACTACACGGCAGGACCTGGTCAATGACCTGAAGAGAGCTGGGACCACAGTCTCAAATAAAACCATTAGTAACACACTATGCCGTCATGGATTAAAAAACCTGCAGCGCATGCAAGGTCCCCTAATCAAGCCAGCGCATTTCCAGGCCCGTCTGAAGTTTGCCAATGACCATCTGGATGATCCAGAGGAGGAAAGGGAGAAGGTCATGTGTTCTGATGAGACAAAAATAGAGCTTTTTGGTCTAAACTCCACTCGCCGTGTTTGGAGGAAGAAGAAGGATGAGTAAAACCCCAAGAACACCATCCCAACCATGAAGCATGGAGGTGGAAACATCATTCTTTGGGGATGCTTTTCTGCAAAAGGGAACAGGACGACTGCACCATATTGAGGGGAGGGTGGATGGGGCCATGTATCGCGAGATCTTGGTCAACAACCTCCTTCCCTCATTAAGAGCATTGAAGATGGGTCGTGGCTGGGTTTTCCAGCATGACAACGACCCGAAACACACAGCCAGGGCAACTAAGGAGTGGCTCCGTAAGAAGCATCAAGGTCCTGGAGTGGCCTAGCCAGTTCGCACGTTTAGTTCACAAATCCAAATTCACGAGGCGCAGGCCAGATGAAAAGTAAAAAAAAATCCATTACAGTTCGTAGAGACATGTCAAACAATGTATAGAATCAATCTTTAGGATGTTTTTAACATACATCTTCAATAATGTTTCAACCGGAGAATTCCTTTGCCTTTAGAAATATCAAGGAACGCAGCTACCTATCACGGGTGCACGCCTGACTGAGCTCATGGCATTCTGCCAGACCTCTTACTCAATCAGCTCTTCTTCTCTCCTCCATCACAGTAGAAGCCTGAAACAAGGTTCTGAAGACTGTTGACATCTACCGGAAGCCTTAGGAAGTGCAATATGACCCCTTAGGTCTATTGGATAGTATATTGATAGGCAAAGACTTGAAAACCTATAAACCTCAGATTTCCCACTTCCTGGTTGGAATTTATCTCAGGTTTTGCCTGCAATACGAGTTCTGTTATACTCGCAGACATCATTCAAACAGTTTTGAAACTCCAGAGTGGTTTCTATCCACATCTACTAATAATATGCATATCTTAGCTTCTGGGCCTGAGTAGCAGGCAGTTTACTCTGGGCACCTTATTCATCCAAGCTACTCAATTCTGCCCCCAGCCAAAATACGTTTTTTTTAAGAACGTGAAATGTAAGAATAATAGTAGAGTAAATTATTTATTTCAGCTTTTATTTCATTCATCACATTCCCAGTGGGTCAGAAGTTTACATACACTCAATAAGTAATTGGTTGCGTTGCCTTTAAATTGTTTAACTTGGGTCAAACATTTTGAGTAGCCTTCCACAAGCTTCCCACAATAAGTTGGGTGAATTTTGGCCCAATCCTCCTGACAGATCTGGTGTAACTGAGTCAGGTGTGTAGGCCTCCTTGCTCGCACATGCTTTTTCAGTTCTGCCCACCAATTTTCTATAGGATTGAGGTCAGGGCTTTGTGATGGCCACTCAACACCTTGACGTTGTTGTCCTTGAGCCATTTTGCCACAACTTGGAAGTATGCTTGGGGTCATTGTCCATTTGGAAAACCCATTTGCGACTAAGCTTTAACTTCCTGACTGATGTCTTGAGATGTTGCTTCAGTATAACCACACCATTTTCTATTCTCATGATGCCATCTATTTTGTGAAATGTTCCAGTCCCTCCTGCAGCAAAGCACCCCACAACATGACGCTGCCACCCCCGTGCTTCACGGTTGGGATGGTTTCTTTGGCTTGCAAGCCTCCCCCTTTTTCCTCCAAACATAACAATGGTCATAATGGCCAAACAGTTATAGTTATGTTTCATTAGACAAGAGGACATTTCTCCAAAAAGTATGATCTTTGTCCCCATGTGCAGTTGCAAACTGTAGTCTGGTTTTTTTAATGGCGGTTTTGAAGCTTCTTCCTTGCTGAGCGGCCTTTCAGGTTATGTCGACATTGGACTCGTTTTCCTGTGGATATAAATGCTTTTTTACCTGTTTCTTCCAGCATCTTCACAAGTTCCTTTGCTGTTGTTCTGGGATTGAATTGCACTTTTTGCACCAAAGTACGTTCATCTCTAGGAGACAGAACGTGTCTCCATCTTGAGCGGTATGACGGCTGCGTGGTCCCATGGTGTTTATACTTGCGTACTATTTTTTGTACAGGTACCTTCAGACGTTTGGAAATTGCTCCCAAGGATGAACCAGACTTGTGGAGGTCTACAATTGTTTCTGACGTCTTGGCTGATTTCTTTTGATTTTCCCATGATGTCAAGCAAAGAGGACTGAGTTTGAAGTTAGGCCTTGAAATACATCCACAGGTACACCTCCATTTGACTCAAATTATGTCAATTAGCCTATCAGAAGCTTCTAAAGCCATGACATCACTTTCTGGAATTTTACAAGCTGTTTAAAGCCACAGTCAACTTAGTGTACGTAAACTTCTGACCCACTGGAAGAGTGAATTATAAGTGAAATAATCTGTCAGTAAACATCTGTTGGAAAAGTTACTTGTGTCATGCACTTAAAACACTAACAGCTTACAGACGGTAGACCATGAAGGTCACAGTTATGAAAACTTAGGCCTCTTTAGTGTCCTTTCTAATGACTCTGAAAAACACCAAAGAAAGATGCCCAGGCTCCCTGCTCATCTGCGTGAACGTGCCTTTGGTAGGCATGCTGCAAGAAGGCATGAGGAATGCAGATGTGGCCAGGGCAATAAATTGCAATGTCCGTACTGTGAGACGCCTAAGACAGCGCTACAGGGAGACAGGACGGACAGCTGATCATCCTCGCAGTAGATGACCACGTGTAATAGCACGTGTTCACAGGATCGGTACATCCTAACATCACACCTGCGGGACAGGTACAGGATGGCAACAACAACTGCCCGAGTTACACTAGGAACGCACAATCCTTCCATCAGTGCTCAGACTGAGAGAGGCTGGACTGAGGGCTTGTAGGCCTGTTATAAGGAAGGTCCTCACCAGACATCACCGGCAACAACGTTGCTGAAGGGCATAAACCAACCATCGCCGGACCATACAGGACTGGCTGAAAGTGCTCTTCACTGATGAGTCGCAGTTTTGTCTCACCAGAGGTGGTGGTCGGATTTGCATTTATCGTCGAAGTAATGAGCGTTACACCACAGGTACACCTCCAATTGACTCAAATTATGTCGATTAACCTATCAGAAGCTTCTAAAGCCATGACATCACTTTCTGGAATTTTCCAAGCTGTTTAAAGACACAGTCAACTTAGTGTATGTAAACTTCTGAACCACTGGAATTGAGATACAGTGAATTATAAGTGAAATGATCTGTCTGTAGATAATTGTTGGATTAATTACTTGTGTCATGCGCAAAGTAGATGTCCTAACCGACTTGCCAAAACTATAGTTTGTTAACAAGACATTTGTGGAGTAGTTGAAAACGAGTTTTAATGACTCCAATATAAGTGTATGTAAACTTCTGACTTCAACTCTTTATACACAGTGCATTTGGAAAGTAATTTAGACCCCTTTTTCTACATTTTTTTTTACGTTACAGCCTTATTCTAAAACGTATTCAATTGTTTTTTCCCCTCATCAATCTACACACAATACCCTATAATGACAAATCAAAAACACCAATCTCAACGTCAACAGTGAAGAGGCGACTCCGGGATGTTGGTCTTCTAAGCAGAGTTCCTCTGTCCAGTGTCTGTGTTCTTTAGCCTATCTTAATCTTTTCTTTTTATTGGCCAGTCTGAGATATGGCTTTTTCTTTGCAACTCTGCCTAGAAGGCTACCATCTCGGAGTCGCATCTTCACTGTTGACGTTGAGACTGGTATTTTGCGGGTACTATTTAATGAAGCCAGTTGAGGACTTATGAGTCATCTGTTTCTCAAACTAGTGTCGTGGAAATTTCCTGTATTACCATATCTTGACAGAGCAAACCACACACAAGTCAGAGTTATCATAAAGTCCATCTTTAATGAGCTGAAATAAAAGATCACAGAGATTTTACATTTTACAAAGCTTATTTTGCAAAATATTGCGTACAAATGTATTTGTATCTGTCTTGTAATCATTTCTCCTGAGCAAAACGTAACGTATCGTATCAAAATGTGAAATGTAAAGCACCAGTCAAAAGTTTGGACACACCTACTAATTCCAGAGTTTTTCTTTATTTTTACTATTTTCTACATTGTATTTTAAATTTGAGATTCTTCAAAGTAACCCCCTTTGCCTTGCTGACACCTTTGCACACTCTTGGTATAGTCAAAATAAAGAAAAACCCTTGAATGAGTAGGTGTGTCCAAACTATTGACTGGTACTGTATGTATATATATATGTATCGATTTTAATTTTATTTATTTTTACACATATTTAACCTGTTATCTTTGTTGGCACAAAACTGCTTTCATAATTTCATTAATTTGTATGGGTTACCTTCAGATGAGTCCCATGACACTTGAAGAACACCATTGTGTTCGTAAGAGTCTCCCCTTTGTAGTTTTGAGATGTCTCATGGTTTGACAAAAACTGCTGTAGCTCGGCCACCTTCCATCGCAGATGCGAAAGGGTGACATAAGCGGATGCCATGGATTAAGACGCAGCCCATTCAAACTGATATGTCTAGATTAAACTGACAGATTTCTGATTTAGATTGAAGTACAGATGCGTCAATAGACTCTTAATTAGGTCTAGGCATCCTGTCAGCTGAGACGCCTGTCGACGACTTCCGGTGAAAGAAAAAAAAGCTTAATTTCTTGTTATTAATCTAACTGCATTGTCTGATTTACAATAGGCTTTACAGTGAAAGCATGCCATGCAATTGTTTGAGGACGATGCCCCACATCAATACAATTTTCAACCAGCTTCGTAAAATCACAAATAGCGATTAAATATTCACTTTTTGAAAATCTTCTTCTGATTTGCCATCCCAAGGGTCCCAGCTACAACATGCATGATCGTTTTGTCAGATAAATTCCTTCTTTATATCCCAAAAAGTCTGTTTAGTCGGCGCCGTCGATTTGAGTAATCCACTCATTCAACCTGCAGAGAAAGGAATCCAAAAGCTACCACTAAACTTTGTTTCAACAAGTCAAACTGCGTTTTTATCTAGTCCTCAGATACCCTAAAATGTAATTAAACTAGAATATTTCATATGGAAAGAAGTATGTTCAATAGAAAAGTAAAATTAGCAAGTGCGCGTCCTCTTTGTCGCACACGCACACAGACTGATTTCCAACTGAGTCCCAGTACCAAAACTCAAAATTTGTACTCGTTTGGGAAGAAACAAGCTTTTCTGTGGATTTTTTCCTACCATATCAATTGTTTTGTAGTCTCATACATTACTTTAACATTTCTACAGACTTCAAAGTGTTTTCAATCCAATGGTACCAATTATATGCATATCCTGGCTTCTGGGCCTGAGTAACAGGCAGTTTACTTTGGGCATGTCAGTCAGACAAACGGAAGGCTCTTGGTGCAAGCCGAGGGGCCCCAGGAATAGACACACACTGGCATAAATTCACACCAATGATCCTCGAGAGCAGTAGGCCTGAATCTGAAAACATGATGTGTGTTGAATTATTGATTTTAAATAATGTGATTAATGCAATGACTGTATTCCTAAATATCATGGTTAGTCTCCATATTCATTTCATAAATATGTGTACAAAAAGTGCACGTATCAATTACTTATGAAGTTCTAATAGTGTGTGTTGTTATATTTAAAGGTGTTCATTTCTAATTAATTGGAATTAATTCAAGGAAATGGTTGCTTTTTCTTTAAACTCTGGGATTTAAAGATATATGGCAGAACAGCACTGTAATCATTTAGGCTATATTTAGTAGAAATCAAATGCACTTAACTTCCAGAGCAAATAACATGGGGCTGCAGAAGAGAGGTACATTTATCGATAAAATAATTAATACCAACTAAATCCCTCCTCCCGTGAAACGTTCACATCGACTGGCTCCTCCAATACAGAGAAAAGGAGTGAAAGGAATGTCACACACTCACTCATTGACCAAACGGTCCATAGACATTTGTATAATTCTTTCCGGATAGTGAACGGTGAGGACCACTGAAGGAACCGGAAGAGAGAGAGGGAAAGAGCGAGATAAAGAAAGAGAAAGATGAACAGACGGTATTTGGAAAACTCTCCAGCCCATACTGACCCCAGAATGCCAAGAAAACCAGTGCTCTCTCGCAATGAGATGCTGAGCGCCGCTCTTTGCAAACCGGCTGCTGTTTCTCCAGGGGCAGACTCTCGGTGAAGAAAACTCTAGATGGGCGTTTTTGCCGTCTCTGTTGATTCTCAAGAATCCACGGCTCGATTTTTTTTAAATGAAGATAATGAAAAATGTGAGGATCGAGAAGTGTTGTAGTGTGTATCCGCAGCCTCCTCACCCGCAACAGTCAAGTCCACTGAACGCAGTGATTCAGTGATTGAGTATGTATTTTCATGATAAATACGAAAAAGGATTTACATTTTGATATTAGGACTTCCCAACTTTGCCGTGTTTCGTTGTCTGTTTTGCAGTCTCTGTATGTGAAACACAGATCTCAGGATACATCAACTCCGTGGAAAAAGCGACTTGAGATATTCCCCAGACTGAACAACAATTTACTGCTGTTTCACCCCCCGCAAACACCTCTCTCCCTCTACAAGCATCTCCTCTGGGTGGGATTGCTCCCGATGCTTGCCCATTGTTTGCTTTTTGTTCTGTCTTGTCATTTGTTTGTGTGTTTCACATTATGGTATGATGATTAACATGCTTAGCTATACTAGCCAAGGAAATTATTTTAAATTGTGCATGTA
Organism: Oncorhynchus keta; assembly: GCF_023373465.1. Taxonomy (NCBI): domain Eukaryota; kingdom Metazoa; phylum Chordata; class Actinopteri; order Salmoniformes; family Salmonidae; genus Oncorhynchus; species Oncorhynchus keta. The sequence continues at coordinate 51,218,789 of NC_068455.1, read as the reverse complement.
CACGTGACAGTAATGCGTTTTGTAATGCAACATTCCTATGACTGAATGAAAAAGCAAGCATGGGATTATTATATGGGTCTTTTTTGGGGTTGCCTTTTTCTACGACTTGGCAGATCCATTCCAACTTGATTTGTGTGTGCATACGTGTGTGTGCATGCATTCTTGTCTGTGTGTGGCCACTGATAACCCCTTTAGAAGGCACTAAAGACCTGTCTGTGTGTACCTGGTTTCAGTTACGCTGGAAGTCGCCACCCATGTGGCCCTCGGGAGTGGGGAGCAGGCAGCCCTGTCCGCGGGAATCGGCGCTCCGCAGGGCAGCCATCAGTGGCAATGTCCTCGCACTGCCGCAGCACCATGTCCCCACTGGCAGGAGTGTCCGGGTTTTCATCTGCGCCAACCCCGACGGTAAGACGGTTCTGGCCAGGAACAAATGTGCGAGTCCTTGGATGACTCATGGAGTAACTTTTAAATTGATGACCCAATCTGCAGAAAAGTGGGTTGCTGCGTATTTTAGGCCTATATTCCTATATTACGCACAAGCAATGATAGGCCTACCCAAATCAGTGCAATTACAGACATACAGATTGATGTAGATTTCACACCGCTCATAAGAACATTTTATTCATCTAATTTCAAAGATTATGTCAGATCTTTCCAGTTCTAGAGAAAAAAAAGGTGCATTGAACAAGGGGATATGTAGGTCTGTAATTTGTTTCCCCAATCGTAAGAGTCCATACAAATGACAGGACAGGAGTATAGTAGTATATGCCATTTAGCTGACGCTTTTATCCAAAGCGACTTACAGTCATGTGTGCATACATTCTACGTATGGGTGGTCCCGGGAATCGAACCCACTACCCTGGCGTTACAAGCGCCATGCTCTACCAACTGAGCCACAGAAGGACCAGTGAGGAGAGTGACATATAACAATGCTCTACCAGCCCTATCCTTGACTAATGTATTGAGGAAAGCACAGGGTGTGATACGGAATGGTCCCCGTTTCAACTATCACAATAGCCTTGTTCAATTCACTTAGGACGCGCACCAGAGCAGTAGACAGTCACAAGCCACTCAACCAAAGAGGGTAGACCGAGATTATGCTTGTAGTATTCTAGGTGGTCTACCATTCAGTCAATGATGGTCATAATGGGTCAATAGTCAATTATAATACGTCACTTTGTTTTGAAGTGCTATTTTAGTTGTTATTCAGGTTAGTCTCAAGCAATGTCAGAGATACTTTGAGGTAGGGATACTCCATAAGGTGTGTGAGAAAACGTCAATGATCCACTAGGCTATGGGGTGGATAGGTGGGTTGTGACAGCATTGTACAACACAGAAGTAAGACTCTGGGTCATCAACCTGGTCTCAGAGCATTTCATATTATTCTGCATGTAAATCTGAGACACTCCATTTAGTATGATATGTCCCAGATATGGTATGTATTCATTTGTGGATGTCCATCACCCATTTGGTATGATATGTTATGAATTGCTATTCATATTATGTTACAAATTTGCAAAATATACAATATATGAATATTTGCACAATATACTATATATCATGAATTTTCTAAACATATATTATGTGATGAATTAGGTGGCTAACGTTAGCTAGCTGGATAACGTTAGCTTGGCTAGGAGTTAGGGTTAAGTTTAGGAGTTGGGTTATAGGGTTAGGGGAAGGGTTAGCTAAAATGGTTAAGGTTAGGAGAAGGGTTAGCTGACATGCTAAGTAGTTGAAAAGTTGCTAATTAGCTAAAATGCTAAAGTTGTCAGTGATGAGATTCAAACCTGCAACTTTTGGGATGCTAGATGTTCGTGTTATACGTCAACCCATCCAGCCCGACCAACCACCTTTACTTTAAGTAAACATCTGTCTTATGTAACCTTACCATTGGTAACATACACTATATATACAAAATCATGTAAACACCCCTTCAGTGGATTTGGCTATTTCAGCCACGCCCGTTGCTGACTGGTTTATAAAATCGAGCACACAGCCATGCAATCTCCATAGACAAACATTGGCGGTCGAATGGCCTTAGAATTCAGTGGCTTTCAACGTTGCACCGTCTAAGGATGCCACCTTTCCAACAAGTCAGCGTTGGCTGGAGTGATGTAAAGCTCGCCACCATTGGACTCTGGAGCAGTCGAAACGCATTCTCTGGAGCGATAAATTCACCAATTGGCAGTCCGACGGACCAATCTGGATTTGGAGGATGCTAGGAGAATGCTACCTGCCCCCATTGCATAGTGCCAACTGCAAAGTTAGGTGGAAGAGGAATAATGGTCTGGGGCTGTTTTTCATGGTTCAGGCTAGGCCCCTTAGTTCCAGTGAAGGAAAATCTTAACGCTACAATATTCAATGACATTCTAGACAATTCTGTGCCTCCAACTTTGAGGCAACAGTTTGGAAACGGCCGTTTCCTGTTTCAGCATGACAATGCCCCCATGCACAAACCGAGTCCAAACAGAAATGGTTTGTTGAGATCGGTGTTGAAGAACCTGACTGGCATGCACAGAACCATGACCTCAACCCCATCAAACACCTTTGAGATGAATTGGAATGTTGACTGCGAGCCAGGATTAAGTGCCTGACCTCACTAATTCTCTTGTGGCTGATTGGAAATGTTCCAAAAGCAATGTTCCAACATCTAGTGGAAAGCTTTCCCAGAAGAGTGGAGGCTATTTTAGCAGCAAATGGGAGACCAACTCCATATTAATGCCCATGATTTTGGAATGAGATGTTTGATGAGCAGGTGTCCACATACTTATGGCCATGTAGTGTATCATACTAATTTCAGTGTCCCAGATTTACATTTACAACGTTATGTCTAGTCTATGAGACCAGGCTGAGGCTACAGGACTGCTGAAGGCAGTTTAAGTCTACAGCCACCCTGGTGCATATAATCCTCAGTCTTCTTGAACCTCCAAAATAATTACTCCAGTCAAAAGCAACGGATCGTTATGCTGGAGTCAAAGTGTTCTGCAGTGCGTTGCAGTAGGTCGAGAAGCTGAGGTGTGACAGCGAGTTTAAAGCCATTTGGGAACAGTACAGTGCCAGCTGGCACTGAAGCACCACCAGCTCCCAGAAAACAACGACCTTATGGAAGTACAAATCTCCAGCAATACCTGGTGAACAGTACAGTAGGTCAGCAGGACAGAGGTGAAGACACTGAGTGTAGATTTCGCGCAAACCTGCCACTTCTTGGTCAAAAGCACTTGGTATTTGAACTTTATGTTTATTGTGGTATAGCGCGATTTAAAGCAGAATTCAATATAATTCCAATGAAAGAACCCCCCAAAATTGTGCCTGCTCACCGACTTCAACTAACCCCTTAGTCACTTTATCTTGGAAACGGGTCGAGAGGTGCAGGCATTCTCTTGCAGAGATGCTCTGTTTGAATACAGTCTAGGGGAGGGGGATAAAAAATAGGCAAGAGGTGTAGTGTAAGACACAAACACAGAGAGGGCAAAGATGGAGGGTGGGATTAAGGGAGAGAGGGAGGATGGCACACCCATAGACAAAAACAGAACCAATCATGCATGATTCCCCTGAAAATGTAATAAATGTCAATAGAGTGATCAAATGACCTAAAATTCCTCTTATTTTGTACCGGTTTTATCCATATCCAATGGCACACATAGTAGACTTAATTTGCCACATTGCTCATAGAATCATTAGTTGTGGGCAACATGCAAATGTTACTAGGAAGAGCATGTACCTTATCTCTAAAGATGCTTAGGAATCAGAGGTCCAATATGAATGGATGGAAAATTATGTCTTTGTATGGCTGTACATTTGACACTGTTTAAGGAAAGATATTGACACACTGTTGACAAACTGTTACCCTACAACCAAATAGTTATATCACGTTACAGCATACAGAACTAGACACTTTATTGTGAATTCCTGATACGGCTGCATGGATATAGCCTCCACATTGAAATAAAAGAAGAGAAAGAAAGTTCTTCAGGCCTTCTGATTCTGAATTAACTCCTTCAGTATCTGTGACCAGCACCAAATGAACAGCTCCTCTTATGGACTGGAAAGTGCTGTTCCACTATGGGCTCTAGAGGGCGCAATTAATGCACTACATTGAGTTACAGTGGTTTGTCATAACCATGGCAAAGCTGGAATAAATATATGATTGCCTACACCTGGGTACCACCAGGTGTTTTTAATATCAGGTGTCCAATCATAACTAGATGAGCTTTTGTTGTTGTCTCATACCCATTCAATTATTTTAATATTCAGACAATTAGGCTACACACTTTCTCTTGACACTTGAACCCTTCATGCAATATGATATATTATAATTTTGTTAACCTGACATGTTACAACTCTTAATTACATCTACTATGTCAGCCTTATGACTGATTACCTAGGTCTTATGACATATGAGTAGTGTTGCCACCTCGGACCTCAGGGAAAAGTGATCTTAAAAGATCAGGCACACTAGGGATACAACAGCACTTCAGATATAGTGTGCACTAAGGAAGATATGATCTTTTAAATATGGTGTGCCTCATACTTTCCCAGAGATAAGTACAATATCATAACAGTTTCACTGCGTTTTTTACTGTGTCTGGGCGTCACAGGTTTATGTGCTCTCTGTCTGGTTGTGGCTGTAGCCTATAATGCACCATACTGTCACTGCCGAGACTAGTATAGTCAAAGATCATAGACCATCTTCTCACTCTCTTATTGATGATTCTGCCTTTAAGAAGTCTCTTACCGACCACTGCAACAATGTGTCTGCCACTACTTCAAGGGGCAATCTGGGATTCAGGAGTTTTCAAGAATCAATGGTTAAATCATTAATTTCAAAGAAGAAAAATGTATGTACCTTTTAAAATGTCCCTTTAAAAGGACTCATTGTATGTAGCAGTGGAGGCTGCTGAGGGGAGGACGGCTCATAATATGGATGAACGCATAAAAACATGTTTTTGATACCATTCCATTTACTCCATTCCAGCCATTGTTATTAGCCATTCTCCCTCAGCAGCCTCCACTGGTATTTAGGTATGTGCACATTAAAATATTGAAGCCAAGATAAAGACAAAATTAAAATTGTGGTGAACAGAGCTTTGTCACAATCTTACAATCTTGCTAATGAATCATTCGGACTTCAGGCTGGGCATTAATTTTTATTTTCAGAGCAGTGCACTGCTCAACCTGTGTGTGTGTGTGTGTGTGTGTGTGTGTGTGTGTGTGTGTGTGTGTGTGTGTGTGTGTGTGTGTGTGTGTGTGTGTGTGTGTGTGTGTGTGTGTGTGTGTGTGTGTGTGTGTGTGTGTGTGTGTGTGTGTGTGTGTGTGTGCGTGCCTGTGTGTGTGCGCATGTGGGTATGTGTTTGCATAATCTGCCATGGCTACTTTTCCTGATCAATTAAAAACACCCCCTTATCGCTCCGTCACTTCCCAGAAAAGGCTATGGCAATTAATCTTCTTCCCAATATCTATAGCCATTAGACGCTGTGTGTATGCGGGTATAGGTGTTGCTATGTGTGCATGTGTATGCAAGTTTTTACTCAATAAACCTATCTACAGTTTTTAGCTCCATATTATCTCCATAGACGATGCCTTGGGTGTCTTAAAGCATTGGTGGCGTGTATGCAAGCTCGAGGGTGGTTCCCCTTGGGATACAATGCATAAAGTGATCTATTCCTCCACATACACACTATATCTATATCCATTTAAACCTGGATTTCATTTTTTTTGTAGTTTAAACATGCTTTTTAGTTAGACTATTCAAGGTCTCGAACTTTCCTCTCTGTATATATATTTTCTCTTTCACTGTCACTTTCTCTGGTTTAGATTCTCTGTTCAATCCTCTCTTCATCTTTCCTCTGTCTCTCTCTCTGTCTATCTAGCCTTCACTTCCCTCTCATTCTCCCTCCATCCTTTCTTTTTCTCTTCCTCCTTCAGATCTGGCAATCATCGTCAATCATGTCAGAGGTTTAACTGTGAAATCTATAAAGCCAGTGAGAATGTTACAGCCTGGGCCATTTCAGGATCCAATCTTATTTAATATCTCTCTCTCTCGCTCTCTGGTGTGCACTAGGGCGTCCTTTTCTCCCACCTCTCCTGAAGCCTGGTGCTAAAGCCCAATACCAGTGAGACTCTTCTCAGGCGATTTTGGCACCTTGCTGCCACTTAACTGATCTACTGTTACTGAGGGACAGATTTTCTGAGCGTAAATGAACCTGTAGACCTATCTACCTGTATCTTTCCAGAGGTAATTAAAGCATAGATACAATGAGGACCAAGATACCTTGTTTTGGTGTTGTGATTTTATGACTAGCATTAGAGTTTAAAGTGTGCTAATTTCCCTGTTGTGTTATCATGAAAGGAAAAGGCACAGGTCTCGCTTTTCCAAAGAATTAATATTTCGGCCATGTTGACCTTTTATATGACAGCAAAACAAACTGCATACAATCAATTAGAAATTAGCATCAGATGCTGTTATGTGGCAAGTATATTTTGGCAGTGTGTATTTGTCACATGCTCCAAATACAACAAGTGTAAACCTTACTGTGAAATGCTTACTTACAAGCCCTTAAACAACAATGCAGTTCAAGTTGATAAACTTGAACTGCATTTAATAAAATATTTACTAAATAAACTAAATTAAAAAAATCCAATCAATTAAAAAGTAACAAGAAATGTAAATAACCATAATGAGGCTATATACACTGCTCAAAAAAAGCAGGGAACACTAAAATTACACATCCTAGATCTGAATGAATGAAATATTCTTATTAAATACTTTTTCTTTACATAGTTGAATGTGCTGACAACAAAATCACACAAATTATCAATGGAAATCAAATGTATCAACCCATGGAGGTCTGGATTTGGAGTCACACTCAAATGAAAGTTGAAAACCACACTACAGGCTGATCCAACTTTGATGTAATGTCCTTAAAACAAGTCAAAATGAGGCTCAGTAGTGTGTGTGGCCTACACGTGCCTGTATGACCTCCCTACACTGCCTGAGAATGCTCCTGATGAGGTGCCGGATGGTCTCCTGAGGGATCTCCTCCAAGACCTGGACTAAAGCATCCGCCAACTCCTGGACAGTCTGTGGTGCAACGTGGCTTTGGTGGATGGAGCGAGACATTACATTTACATTTACATTTAAGTCATTTAGCAGACGCTCTTATCCAGAGCGACTTACAAATTGGTGCATTCACCTTATGACATCCAGTGGAACAGCCACTTTACAATAGTGCATCTAAATCTTTTAAGGGGGGGGGGGTGAGAAGGATTACTTTATCCTATCCTAGGTATTCCTTAAAGAGGTGGGGTTTCAGGTGTCTCCGGAAGGTGGTGATTGACTCCGCTGTCCTGGCGTCGTGAGGGAGTTTGTTCCACCATTGGGGGCCAGAGCAGCGAACAGTTTTGACTGGGCTGAGCGGGAACTGTACTTCCTCAGTGGTAGGGAGGCGAGCAGGCCAGAGGTGGATGAACGCAGTGCCCTTGTTTGGGTGTAGGGCCTGATCAGAGCCTGGAGGTACTGAGGTGCCGTTCCCCTCACAGCTCCGTAGGCAAGCACCATGGTCTTGTAGCGGATGCGAGCTTCAACTGGAAGCCAGTGGAGAGAGCGGAGGAGCGGGGTGACGTGAGAGAACTTGGGAAGGTTGAACACCAGACGGGCAGCGGCGTTCTGGATGAGTTGTAGGGGTTTAATGGCACAGGCAGGAGCCCAGCCAACAGCGAGTTGCAGGAATCCAGACGGGAGATGACAAGTGCCTGGATTAGGACCTGCGCCGCTTCCTGTGTGAGGCAGGGTCGTACTCTGCGGATGTTGTAGAGCATGAACCTACAGGAACGGGCCACCGCCTTGATGTTAGTTGAGAACGACAGGGTGTTGTCCAGGATCACGCCAAGGTTCTTAGCGCTCTGGGAGGAGGACACAATGGAGTTGTCAACCGTGATGGCGAGATCATGGAACGGGCAGTCCTTCCCCCGGGAGGAAAAGCAGCTCCGTCTTGCCGAGGTTCAGCTTGAGGTGGTGATCCGTCATCCACACTGATATGTCTGCCAGACATGCAGAGATGTGATTCGCCACCTGGTCATCAGAAGGGTGAAAGGAGAAGATTAATTGTGTGTCGTCTGCATAGCAATGATAGGAGAGACCATGTGAGGTTATGACAGAGCCAAGTGACTTGGTGTATAGCGAGAATAGGAGAGGGCCTAGAACAGAGCCCTGGGGACACCAGTGGTGAGAGCGCGTGGTGAGGAGACAGATTCTTGCCACGCCACCTGGTAGGAGCGACCTGTCAGGTAGGACGCAATCCAAGCGTGGGCCGCGCCGGAGATGCCCAACTCGGAGAGGGTGGAGAGGAGGATCTGATGGTTCACAGTATCGAAGGCAGCCGATAGGTCTAGAAGGATGAGAGCAGAGGAGAGAGAGTTAGCTTTAGCAGTGCGGAGCGCCTCCGTGATACAGAGAAGAGCAGTCTCAGTTGAATGACTAGTCTTGAAACCTGACTGATTTGGATCGAGAAGGTCATTCTGAGAGAGATAGCGGGAGAGCTGGCCAAGGACGGCACGTTCAAGAGTTTTGGAGAGAAAAGAAAGAAGGGATACTGGTCTGTAGTTGTTGACATCGGAGGGATCGAGTGTAGGTTTTTTTTCAGAAGGGGGTGCAACTCTCGCTCTCTTGAAGACGGAAGGGACGTAGCCAGCGGTCAGGGATGAGTTGATGAGCGAGGTGAGGTAAGGGAGAAGGTCTCCGGAAATGGTCTGGAGAAGAGAGGAGGGGATAGGGTCAAGCGGGCAGGTTGTTGGGCGGCCGGCCGTCACAAGACGTGAGATTTCATCTGGAGAGAGAGGGGAGAAAGAGGTCAGAGCACAGGGTAGGGCAGTGTGAGCAGAACCAGCGGTGTCGTTTGACTTAGCAAACGAAGATCGGATGTCATCGACCTTCTTTTCAAAATGGTTGACGAAGTCATCTGCAGAGAGGGAGGAGGGGGGGGGGAGGAGGAGGAGGATTCAGGAGGGAGGAGAAGGTGGCAAAGAGCTTCCTAGGGTTAGAGGCAGATGCTTGGAATTTAGAGTGGTAGAAAGTGGCTTTAGCAGCAGAGACAGAGGAGGAAAATGTAGAGAGGAGGGAGTGAAAGGATGCCAGGTCCGCAGGGAGGCGAGTTTTCCTCCATTTCCGCCGGCTGCCCGGAGCCCTGTTCTGTGAGCTCGCAATGAGCCGTCGAGCCACGGAACGGGAGGGGAGGACCGAGCCGGCCTGGAGGATAGGGGACATAGAGAGTCAAAGGATGCAGAAAGGGAGGAGAGGAGGGTTGAGGAGGCAGAATCAGGAGATAGGTTGGAGAAGGTTTGAGCAGAGGGAAGAGATGATAGGATGGAAGAGGAGAGAGTAGCGGGGAGAGAGAGAGCGAAGGTTGGGACGGCGCGATACCATCCGAGTAGGGGCAGTGTGGGAAGTGTTGGATGAGAGCGAGAGGGAAAAGGATACAAGGTAGTGGTCGGAGACTTGGAGGGGAGTTGCAATGAGGTTAGTGGAAGAACAGCATCTAGTAAAGATGAGGTCGAGCGTATTGCCTGCCTTGTGAGTAGGGGGAAGGTGAGAGGGTGAGGTCAAAAGAGGAGAGGAGTGGAAAGAAGGAGGCAGAGAGGAATGAGTCAAAGGTAGACGTGGGGAGGTTAAAGTCGCCCAGAACTGTGAGAGGTGAGCCGTCCTCAGGAAAGGAGCTTATCAAGGCATCAAGCTCATTGATGAACTCTCCGAGGGGACCTGGAGGGCGATAAATGATAAGGATGTTAAGCTTGAAAGGGCTGGTAACTGTGACAGCATGGAATTCAAAGGAGGCGATAGACAGATGGGTAAGGGGAGAAAGAGAGAATGACCACTTGGGAGAGATGAGGATCCCGGTGCCACCACCCCGCTGACCAGAAGCTCTCGGGGTGTGCGAGAACACGTGGGCGGACGAAGAGAGAGCAGTAGGAGTAGCAGTGTTATCTGTGGTGATCCATGTTTCCGTCAGTGCCAAGAAGTCGAGGGACTGGAGGGAGGCATAGGCTGAGATGAACTCTACCGGAGACCTGGAACGAGATATTGGGTAATGAATTGTAAAAGATCTTGGATCCCCAGATTTTATAGAGTGGGGGATAACTTTGGCAATTACCTGTGGGGGGAAATGATACTGTATGTTGTACTTTAGGATACCTTTTCAGTTTTTGCTCAATTGCTTTAGTATTTAACTTGCTCATGATACTGTTGTGATTTGCTTTTTTTAAATAAAAAAATACACGTACAAGAGAAAGAGTGATGGTGTGTACATCATCAACCTGAAGAAGACATGGGCCGCTTTGTCATGTGTTTATGATTAGGTTAATATTTGCTATTTCTTACTGTTTGTCTGAATGTTGTATCTTCCACAGTTAACCTCATTACAAATCATTAAAATCCAGACAGAAAATATTTACACAAGAAGCAATCTAATATCACACACAGTCAAACCTCTCCGTCGTTCAGTTCGCCATTCTGCCATTCTGGGTCGTTCGCGCTGGGACCACCAGATTAGGGTGGCCGCGGCCACGCGGTGTGGAGCGTTTGTATGGTCTGTGCAGAGAGGAGAGAACAGGGATAGACAGACACATAGTTGACAGGCTACAGAAGAGGCTACGCTAATGCAAGGAGATTGGAATGACAAGTGGACTACACGTCTCGAATGTTCAGAAAGTTAAGCTTACGTAGCAAGAATCTTATTGACTAAAATGATTAAAATGATACAGTACTGCTGAAGTAGGCTAGCTGGCAGTGGCTGCGTTGTTGACTTTGTAGGCTAGCTGGCAGTGGCTGCGTTGTTGACACTACACTAATCAAGTCGTTCCGTTGAGTGTAATAGTTTCTACAGTGCTGCTATTCGGGGCTAGCTGGCTAGCAAGCAGTGTTGATTACGTTACGTTGCGTTAAAAGAACGACAATAGCTGGCTAGCTAACCTAGAAAATCGCTCTAGACTACACAATTATCTTTGATACACAGACGGCTATGTAGCTAGCTATGTAGCTAGCTACGATCAAACAAATCAAACCGTTGTGCTGTAATGAAATGAAATGAAAATGTGATACTACCTGTGGAGCGAAGCGGAATGCGAACGGGTTGTTGAGTGCGGAAGTTCTATTCAGTAGACGTTGGCTAGCTGTTGGCTAGCTAGCAGTGTCTCCTACGTTAAGGACGACAAATAGCTGGCTAGCTAACTTCGGTAAATTAAGATAATCACTCTAAGACTACACGCTCTAAACTACACAATTATCTTGGATACGAAGACAGCAAAGACAACTATGTAGCTAGCTAACACTACACTAATCAAGTCGTTCAGTTGAGTGTAATAGTTTCTACAGTGCTGCTATTCGGTAGACGGTGGACGTTTGCTAGCTGGCTAGCTGCTGGGCCAATAGCAGTGTAGACTACGTTAGGACGACGAAATACGAAGTTGCAATAGAAGTGCTGACTGTTTCACTTTGTTGTCCTCTTTCTTTTCCTTTTTCTTCTGTCCTTCTTTTGTCCTTATTTTGTCTTCCTTTCTTCTGTTAACTAGATATTTTTTGTTGTTATTCTTTGTAAGCTAGCTAGCTTCTTCCAGGAGAGTCCCTAGCAACTGCTTAGCAACAAGTAAACAATTCTGCTAGCAATTCAGCTAGCTAAGATAACTGTACAATTTTATGAAAAATAGTTACTTTTTCAAAAGCCTGTCTTTTTTGGTTTGTTCCTTGTTTTGTCTTCTATTGAGTCTTCTATTGAGTCTTGGGACATGATGTCCCAGATGTGCTCAATTGGATTCAGCTCTGGGGAATGGGCGGGCCAGTCCATAGCATCAATGCCTTTCTCTTGCAGGAACTGCTGACACACTCCAGCCACATGAGGTCTAGCATTGTCTTGCATTAGGAGGAACCTAGGGCCAACCGCAACCGCATATGGTCTCACAAGGGGTCTGAGGATCTCATCTTGGTACCTAATGGCAGTCAGGCTACCTCTGGCGAGCACATGGAGGGCTGTGCGGCCCCCCAAAGAAATGCCACCCCACACCATGACTGACCCACCGCCAAACCGTTCATGCTGGAGGCTGTTGCAGGCAGCAGGACGTTCTCCACGGCGTCTCCAGACTCTGTCACGTCTGTCACATGTGCTCAGTGTGAACCTGCTTTCATCTGTGAAGAGCACAGGGCGCCAGTGGCGAATTTGCCAATCTTGGTGTTCTCTGGCAAATGAAAAACGTCCTGCACGGTGTTGGGCTGTAAGCACAACCCCCACCTGTGGACGTCGGGCCCTCATAGCACCCTCATGGAGTCTGTTTCTGACCGTTTGAGCAGACACATGCACATTTGTGGCCTGCTGGCTCTGGCAGTGCTCCTCCTGCTCCTCCTTGCACAAAGGCGGAGGTAGCGGTCCTGCTGCTGGGTTGTTGCCCTCCTACAGCCTCCCCCACGTCTCCTGATGTACTGGCCTGTCTCCTGGTAGCGCCTCCATGCTCATGCTGACAGACACAGCAAACCTTCTTGCCACAGCTCTCATTGATGCCACTTGTGTGGGTTGTAGACTCCGTCTCATGCTACCACTAGAGTGAAAGCACCGCCAGTATTCAAAAGTGACCAAAACATCAGCCAGGAAGCATAGGAACTGAGAAGTGGTCTGTGGTCACCACCTGCAGAACCACTCCTTTATTGGGGGTGTCTTGCTAATTGCCTATAATTTCCACCTGTTGTCTATTCCATTTGCACAACAGCATGAGAAATGTATTGGCAATCAGTGTTGCTTCCTAAGTGGACAGTTTGATTTCACAGAAGTGTGATTGACTTGGAGTTACATTGTGTTGTTTAAGTGTTCCCTTAATTTTTGGGAGCAGTGTATATTGCCAGGTCGCAGTTGCAAATGAGAACTTGTTCTCAACTAGCCTACCTCGTTAAATAAAGGTGAAATTATTGTTTTGTTTTTTAAATACAGGGGGTACCGGTACTGAGTCTATGTCGGTACAAATTAGTCAAGGTAATTTATAAAGTGACTGTGCATAGATAAAACAGCGAGTAGCAGCAGTGTGAAAACAAAGGGGTGGGGGGTCAATCTAAGTCCGGGTGGCCATTTGATTAGTTGTTCAGAAGTCTTATGGCTTGGGGTAGATGCTATTAAGGAGCCTTTTGGTCCTAGACTTGGCGGTCCTGTAGCGCTTGCCGGGCGGTAGCAGAGAGAACAGTCTGGACTTGGGTGACTGGACAATTTTTTGGGCCTTCCTCTGAAATGCCTAGTATATAGTTCCTGGATGTCAGGAAGCTTGGCCCCAGTGATGTACTGGGCCGGACGCACTACCCTCTGTAGCGCCTTACGGTCAGATGTCGAGCAGTTGCCATACCAGGCAGTGATGCAACCGGTCAGAATGCTCTCAATGGTGCAGCTGTAGAATTCTTTGAGGATATGAGGACGTGTGGCAAATTTTTTAAGTCTCCTTAAAAAGTATTTCCCTCTTCACAACTGTCTTGGTGTGTTCGGACCATAAATAGTTTGTTGGTCATGAGGCCACCAAGGAACTTGAAACTCTCTACCCTATCCACTTCAGTCCCGTCAATGTTAATGGAAGCCTGTTTGGCCCTCCATTTTCTGTAGTCCACAATCAGCTCCTTCGTCTTGCTCATACTGAGAGAGAGGTTGTTATCCTGGCACTACACTACCAGGTCTCTAACCTCCTCCCTATAGGCTGTCTCATTTTTGTCGGTGATCAGGCCAACCACTGTTGTGTCACCAGCAAACTTAATTATGGTGTTGGAGTCATGCTTGGCCATGCAGTCGTGGGTGTCCAGGGCGTACAGGAGGGGACTAAGCATGCACCCCTGAGGGTCCCAAATGTTGAGGATCAGTGTGGCAGATGTGTTGTTGCCTACCCTTACCATCTGGGGCGGCCTGTCAGGAAGTCCAGGATCCAGTTGCATAGGGAGGTGTTTTTTCCCAGGGTCCTTAGCTGACCGATGAGCTTTGTGGGCATTATGTTGTTGATTGCTGAGCTGTAGCCAATTAACAGCATTCTCACATAGGTGTTCCTTTTTGTCCAGGTGGGAAAGGGCAGTGTGGAGTGATTGAGATTGCGTCATCTGTGGATCTGTTGGGCGGTATGCGAATTAGAGTGGGTCTGGGATGATGGTGTTGGTGGGAGCCATAACCAGCCTTTCAAAGCATTTCATAGCTACAGATGTGGTGGTCTGATCAAAACATGTAGCTTTTACAGAATGGGTCAGAGAAAGGTTGAACATGTTAGTGAAGACACTTGCCAGCGCATGCCCTGAGTACGCATCCCAGTAATCCATCTGGCCCTGTGGCCTTGTAAAAGTTAGCCTGTTAAATGTCTTGCTCACATCGGCTACGGGTAGCGTGATCACAGTTGTCTGAAACAACTGGTTCTCCCATGCATGGTTCAGTGTTGCTTGCCTCAAAGCGAGCACAGAAGGCATTTAGCTCATCTATAGTCTCACGTCAGATAACTTGAGTGTGCAGAACTATTCACCCACCCCCAAAGTCAATACTTTGTAGAGCCACCTTTTGCAGCAATTACAGCTGCAAGTCTCTTGGGGTATGTCTCTATAAATCTTATTTGGGATAGCCCCCTTTTTTTCAATTTTCACCTAAATGACATATCCAAATCTAACTGCCTGTAGCTCAGGCCTTGAAGCAAGTATATGCATATTATTGCTACCATTTGAAAGAAAACACTTTGAAGTTTGTGTAAATGGGAATGTAATGTAGGATAATATAACAATAGATCTGGTAGACCATCAATCAAATGGTCAGATCAATCAGATCAATCAAGCAACAGAAAGGTCACAAATCTAGCCATCACTCCGGTTGTAATTCTGATGGTGCCCACAAGATGGCAGCAGTGTATGTGCAAAGTAATAACTTGAAGTATGAGCAAACTACATGACAGTTAGTGTGAAGTCACCCAGGTACATTTGGGTAAATCGTGAAGGAGACGTTTACATTCACATTACATTTTTCTGCAAGAATATCGTCACATCTGTATACTTGGACTTTGATTTAGCTTTCCAAGTATTAGTGGCATATTATAAGTTCAACATTTGCAAAACACCCAGTTTTCATAACTTCATAACTTTCCATAGTCTTATAATTGTTGTCAAAAAGGAAAAGGCTTGCTGTCGCACAAGGTTAGCAGCAACATTTTACTGTAAATTGGATAGTGCAGTTATTTTACCAGAAATGTAAGCTTTTAGCCGATATAAGACACTTATATGTACCGACATTTGTTGTTTCTCTAAAATCTTCGATCATGACACACAGCGCTGCATGAATTACAACTGCTCCAGATCTGTCAAGTAGGATGGGTTGCGCTGGTGTACAGGAATCTTTAAATCATGCCACAGATTCTCAATTGGATTGAGGTCTGGGCTTTGACTAGGCCAGTCCAAGATATTTAAATGTTTTGCCTTAAACCACTTGAGTGTTGCTTTAGCAGTATGCTTAGAGTCATTGTCCTGCTGGAAGGTAAACCTCCGTTCCAGTCTCAAATCTCTGGAAATTCCCTCAAGAATTTCCCTGTATTTAGCGCCATCCATCATTCCTTCAATTCTGACCAGTTTCCAATATCTTTTTTTCTGGCCACTCGTAAAACCCAGCTTTGTAGAGTGTATGGCTTAAAGTGGTCCTAAGGACAAATACTCCCATTTCCGCTGTTGAGCTTTGTAGCTCCATCAGGGTTATCTTTGATCTCTATGTTGCCTCTCTGATTAATGCCCTCCTTGCCTGGTTCGTGAGTTTTGGTGGGCGGCCCTCTCTTGGCCGATTTGTTGCGGTGCCATGTTCTTTCAATTTTCCAATAATGGATTTAATGGTGCTCTGTGGGATATTCAATTTTGAAATATTTTTTATAACCCAACCTTGATCTGTACTTATCCACAACTTTGTCCCTGACCTGTTTGGAGAGCTCCTTGGTCTTCATGGTGCCACTTGCTTATTGTGTTACAGACTCTGGGGCCTTTCAGAACAGGTATATATATATACACTGAGATCATGTAACAGTTTATTTGACACAGATTGCACACAGGTGGACTTTATTTACCTAATTATGTGACTTCTGAAGTTAATTGGTTTGCACCAAATCTTATTTAGGGGCTTCGTTGCAAAGGGGGTAAATACATATGAACACAACACTTTTCCAATTGATTCTTTTAATTTTTTTATTTCACTTCACCAATTTGCGCTATTTCATGTATGTCCATTACATGAAATCCAAATAAAAATCTATTTAAATTACTGGTTGTAAATGCAACAATATAGAAAGAACGCCAAGGGAGATGAATACTTTTGCAAGACACAATCAAAAGTAAATGTTATTGGTCTATACTTAAGTACCCAAAGTCAAAGTGTATATAATTTCACATTCCTTATACTAAGCAAATCAGACAACATGATAATTTATTATTTAAGGTTAGCTAGGGGCACACTCAAATACCTAGATATAATTTACAAACGAAACATTTGTGTTTAGTGAGTCCACCAGATCAGAGACAGTAGGGATGACCATGTGTGTGAATATGACAATTTTCCTGTCTTGCACTTTCGAAATGTAAAACGTACTTCTGGGTGTCAGGGGAAATGTATGGAGTAAAAAGTACATTCATTAAAAGTAAAAGTTGACAAAAATATAAATAGTAATTTAATGTACAGATAGCCCAAAAAACTACTTAAGTAGTACTTTAAAGTATTTATACTTAAAGTATAAATACTGCTCAGGACATATTGCAACACATGGTGACACGTACAGCATATTGCCCGTCGCATGTTTCTTTCACTCCTTTGTAGCAGTACATTTACTATGCTGTACATTCACTATATGTGATGCTACCCTATAGAATGTGCCAGTGTGAATGACAGTGTCCCATGACTAATATTCTTTGCTGAAACATTGGGTTTATGAACTGGGCCACTGGCTAAGAATGTTTAAAATGTAAAAATAAATAAACACTCAAGGATATGCTGTACACTGAGTTCTGAATGTTTTTCAGCACTGTTTGGCATTATACCCTCACAAACACTTCCATGCAGCAAAGCTTTCTGCTTAGTTGACAATGTCCTGTATGGTTTTCAACATGTGTCTTACACAGTATTCTTGCATTTTACCTTTATTTAACCTCAAATTGGTCAAATTGTTGTGTGTGCTACTTTAGCCCTGGTTATCCTGAAAAGAAAATGGTAAAATGCTTAATTGTGAGGCTAAATGTACAGGCTGGACATGCAAATAAATGAAAATCTTGGGATCTCGGGACTGCTAGGATTAACTAACTGACACTAATACACTGTACATGGCTGTAGACAGACAGACTTCTCACATACAGACTGTGTGCTGTGATTGTCACGGATCCCGCCGGTATTGATGCTCATTCTGTTCACCAGTTCCGGAAGTCTACGTCACTGGCTTTCTAGGCTTCACAGATCCACCGGATTCATTATCATCAACCACGGACTGTCTTGTCTGATTACACACACACACACACACACACACACACACCTGGTTCCCATTTCACCTGATACATGTGCCCTCTGTTCCCTCTGTCTTTGTCGGTTATTGTTCCCATGTCCATATATGGGACGATACCCATAATACACACACATATATATATGTATTATGTATTATGGGTATCGTCCCATGTTGTTCAATGAGGTTTACCCTCTTTTGTTTGGGTATAGCCCAGTGTTTTTTAATACGTGTTTGTTTTGGGTGTATTAAAAACCCTTATTGTGTATTCCTGCGCCTGTCTTTAAAAAATCCTTTATACCAGCGTGACAGGGATGTCGTTGTTATTGACCATGGCCTCATTGTCACATTGCTGTCGGCCATGCTGAGAGACTTGGTTTATCGGACACATCCTCTCTCTCATATGGATGATAGGCCATGGGCTCGGGTGGTTGATGTCCTTGCTGATCTTTTTGGCCTTCCTGTGACATCGGGTGCTGTAGGTGTCCTGGAGGACAGGTAGTTTTCCTCCAGTGATGTGTTGAGCAGACTGCACCACCCTCTGGAGCCCTGCGGTTGTAGGCAGTGCAGGCAGTGATACAGGCAGCCCGACAGGATGCTTATTAGGGGCCAAGCCAAATTAGGGGCCAAGCCAAATTTCTTCAGCCCCCTTCACCACACTGTCTGTGTGGGTGGACCATTTCAGATCATCAGTGACGTGTACGCCGACGAACTTGAAGCTTTCCACCTTCTCCACTGCGGTCGTGTCGATGTGGATAGGAGGGTGCTCCCTCTGCTGTTTCCTGAAATCCATGATCAGCTCCTTTGTTTTGTTGTCGTTGAGTGAGAGGTTATTTTTCTGGCACCACTCTCCCAGGGCCCTCACCTCCTCCTTTTAGGCTGTCATTGTTGATAATCAGGCCTACTACTGTTGTGCCATCTACAAACATGATGATTGAGTCGGAGGCGTGCGTGGCCATGTGGTCATGGGTGAACAGGGAGTACATTAGGGGGCTGAGCACACAACCTTGTGGGAACTCTGTGTTGAGGATCAGCGAAGTAGAGGTGTTGTTTCCTACCTTCACCACCTGGGGGCGGCCAGTCAGGAAGTCCAGGACCCAGCTGCACAGGGCGGGGTACAGACCCAGGTCCCCGAGCTTAATGATGAGCTTGGAGGGGGGGTACTATGATGTTGAATGCTGAGCTATATTCAATGACCAGCATTCCTACATAGGTATTCATCTTGTCCAGATGGGTGCAGTGTGATGGCGATTGCATCGTCAGTGGATCTATTGAGGCGGTAAGCAAATTGAAGTGGGTCTAGGGTGTCAGGTAAGATAGACATGATTTGATTCTAAACTAGCTTCTCAAAGCACTTTATGATGACAGAAGTGAGTGCTATGGGGTGATAGTCAAATAGTTCAGCTACCTTCAGTTCAGTTACCAGTTAGCTTTCTTTGGTACCGGAACAATGGTGGATATTTTGAAGCAAGTGGGGACAGCAGACTGGGATGGGGAGAGATTGAATTCTGTAAACACTCCAGCCAGCTGGTCTGCTTATGCTCTGACGACGTGGCTAGGGATGCCTTCTGGGCAGGCAGCCTTGAGAGGGTTAACATGCTTAAATGTCTTATTCACGTTGGCCACGGAGAAAGAGAGCCCACAGTCCTCGGTAGCGGGCCGTGTCGGTGGCACTGTGTTATCCTCAAAGCAGGCGAAGAAGGTGTTTAGGTTGTCCGGAAGCAAGACGTCTGTGTCCGCGATGTGGCTAGTTTTCCCTTTGTAGTCCGTAGACCCTGCCACCCTGTCTAAGCCGTTAAATTGCAACTCCACTTTGTCTCTGTACTGAAGTTTGACCTGTTTGATTGCCTTACAGAGGGATTAACTACACTATTTGTATTTGGCCATATTCCCAGTCACCTTGACATGGTTAAATGCGGTGGTTCGCGCTTTCAAGTTTTGCACAAATGCTGCCATCTATCCACGGTTTCTGGTTTGAGTAGGTTTTAATAGTCACAGTGGGAACAACATCTCCTATATGTTTCCTGATGAACTCAGTCACCATATCCGTGTATTCGTCAATGTTATTCTCAGAGGCTACCCAGAAGATATACAATTCCGTGTGATCAAAACAAGCATGGATTCCAATTGGTCAGTCCAGCATTGAATAGACCTTAGCACGGGTACTTCCTGTTTGAGAGCCTGCCTATAGGAAGGGAGGAGCAAAATGGAGTCGTGATCAGATTTGCAGAAGGGAGGGCGGGGGAGGGCCTTGTAGCCATTTAGAAAAGTTGAGTAGCAGTGGTCTAATGTTTTCCCTGCACGAGTACTACAGTCTATGTTGGTAGAACTTCGGTACCATTTCCTCAGATTTGCATTGTTAAAATTCCCAGCTACAATAAATTAGGCCTCAGGATATGTGGTTTCCAGTTTGCATAAAGTCCAGTGTAGTTCTTTGAGGGCCGTCGTGTCATCGGCTTGAGGGGGAATATACATGGCTGTGAGTATAACCGAAAAAATTCTCTTGGGAGGTAATACGTCGGCATTTGCTTTGTTAGGTATTCTAGGTTGGGTGAACAAAAGGACTTCAGTATGTTATCACAATCATACCTTGAGTAGTTAATCATGAAACAAACACCCCCTCCTTTCTTCTTGCCGGAGAGTTCATTATTCCTGTCTGCACAATGTACTGAGAACCCAGCTGGCTGAATGGATGGGGACAGTATATCCCAAGAGAGCCATGTTTCCGTGAAACAGAGTATGTTACAATCCCTGATATCTCTCTGGAAGGAGATCCTTGCCCTGAGCTCATCTACATTATTATCCAGAGACTGAACATTAGCGACTAATATGCTTGGAAGTGGTGGATGGTGTGCACGCCTCCTGAGTCGGACTAGAAGTTCACTCCGAATACCTCTTCTCTGCCGGCAGTGTTTTGGAGTAGCCTCTGGAATAAGTTCAATTTCCCTGGGGGGTAAGAACAAAGAATCCAATTCGGGAAAGTCGTATTGCTGGTCGCAATGCTGGTGAATTACGACCACTCTGATATCCAAAAGTTCTTTCCGGCTGTATGTAATAACACAAAACATTTTCTGTTTACCATACAGTTACCATACAGTTCAGCTGGGCCAAGCAAGGAAGAGATGAATAACAAGAAAAGAAGCCTGTGTCATCCAAATACAAACAAAATGATCTAACCGTAGAAATTGTGCCCTAGTTTTGTAGCATGACACAGTCTTGAGTGGGGGACACATTTGAGTGTGACACATTTATTTTGATGATATGTTCCATCGTCAAAGGGACTGTGGCTCTCCTGGGCATGTTCTGTTTTTAACTGTCTGTCCATCAGACCGATCCCCCTGGAGTTGTGGGGGATGGTCCCTGTCCTCTCCAATTATTGTAACCCAAGGGAGGGCAGTGGAAAGGAGAGAAAGCCCAAAGGAAGGAGGAAAGGAATTAAAGTAGGACAGAACAATGACCCATAGGCCCTCACTAGTCTGAGACACCCCACAGACCCTAACTATGCCATGACATGGAATATCCTATAACAACCCCATTAACCTAATCTGTTAACACTGCCATTGTCGACCCTTCTCAAATTATGCCCTCCATTATAACATAATAATAGCCTTTTAGAAGACGCTTCTATCCAATACAACTTACAGTCATGCATTTATTTTAAATGGATGGTCCCAGGAATATAACCCACTTCCTGGCGTTGCAAGCACCATGCTCTACCAACTAAGCTAAAGAGGACCATGTTGCTCATATTTGGAAGTCTGTTATAATGGTATCAATGAATCTTTATACAAATCAATGTGTTCACTTTGTCATTTTGTTTCCAGACACAGAAGCAGAGAGGAATGCACTGAAAGAGCATGTATATCCCAAACTACGAGACTTCTGCAGAGAGAACTATGGGATTGAGTTCCAGGTAATACAACATTTACAATATTTCTATTTTGCAGTATTTCAGTGCAAGAAAGTTGTTTTTAACATATCCCCCAAAGGTTTCCATTATTGATCAAAGAGGTTTCAAATTATTTCAAATACAACGAACAGTGAAATGCTTACTTGCGGGCCTTTCCCAACAATGCAGAGAGAAAGAAAATAGAGAAATATCAGAAAAGTAAAACAGATAATAATAATAAAAGTAATAATAAATACACAATGAGTAACGATAACTTGGCTATATAGAGTCAATTTGAAGGGGTAGCTTTGCACATATAACTTGGAATAAAGTGACAGATAATAACAGTAAGCAGCAGAGTAAATAACGAGTCAAAACAAGTTAGTGCAAAAAGGGTCGATGTAGATAGTTAAATAGTTCACCAGTTAATCTGGTTCAGGTTATTAATCAACCTACCTGTGTTTACAAACACTACATGAACAAGATCATCCACATGTATTGATAAAATATTTACAAATACTAAACTCAGCAAAAATTGAATCGTCTATTTTTCAGTACCCTGTATTTCAAAGATAATTCGTAAAAATCTAAATAACTTCACAGATCTTCATTGTAAAGGGTTTAAACACTGTTTCCCATGCTTGTTCAATGAACCATAAACAATTAATGAACATGCACCTGTGGAACGGTCGTTATTAAGACACTAACAGCTTACAGACGATAGGCAATGAAGGTCACAGTTATGAAAACTTAGAGGCCTCTGTAGTGTCCTTTCTGACTCTGAAAAACACCTAAAGAAAGATGCCCAGGGTCCCTGCTCATTTGTGTGAATGTGCCTTAGGCATGCTGCAAGGA
This sequence comes from Oncorhynchus keta, assembly GCF_023373465.1. Classification (NCBI taxonomy): domain Eukaryota; kingdom Metazoa; phylum Chordata; class Actinopteri; order Salmoniformes; family Salmonidae; genus Oncorhynchus; species Oncorhynchus keta. The sequence goes on along the minus strand of NC_068455.1, from coordinate 51,196,546 downwards.
GGCATGAGGACTGCAGATGTGGCCATGGCAAAAAAATTGCAATGTCCATACTGTGAGACGCCTAAGACAGCGCTACAGGGAGACAGGACAGACAACTGATCGTCCTCGCAGTGGCAGACCACATGTAACACCTGCACAGGATCGGTACATCCAAACATCACGCCTGTAGGACAGGTACAGGATGGCCACAACAACTGCCCGAGTTACACCAGGAACACACAATGCCTCCATCAGTTTTTAGACTGTCCGCAAAAGGATGAGAGAGGCTGGACTGAGGGCTTGTAGGCCTGTTGTAAGGCAGTTCCTCACCGGCAACAACGTCACCTATGGCCACAAACCCACCGTTGCTGGACCAGACAGGACTGGCAAAAAGTGCTCTTCACTGACAAGTCGTGGGTTTTGTCTCACCAGGGGTGGTGGTCAGATTCACGTTTATCGTCGAAGGAATGAGCGTTACACCAAGGCCTGTACTCTGGAGCGAGATCGATTTGGAGGTGGAGTGTCCGTCACGGTCTGAGGCGGTGTGTCACAGCATCATCGGACTGAACTTGTTGTCATTGCAGGTAATCTCAACGCTGTGCATTACAGGGAAGACGTCCTCCTCTCTCATGTGGTACCCTTCCTGCAGGCTCATCCTGACATGATAATGCCACCAGCCATACTGCTCGTTATGTGTGTGATTTCCTGAAAGACAGGAATATCAGAGTTCTGCCATGACCAGGGAAGAGGACGGATCTCAATCTCATTGAGTACGCCTGGGACCTGTTGGATCGGAGGGTGAGGGCTAGAGCCATTCCCCCCAGAAATGTCGGGGAACTTGCAGGTGCCTTGGTGGAATAGTGGGGTAACATCTCACAGCAAGAACTGGTAAATCTGGTGCAGTCCATGAGGAGGAGAAGCACTGCAGTACTTAATGCAGCTAGTGTCCACACCAGATACTGACTGTTACTTTTGATTTAGACTCCGCCCCTTTGTTCAGGGACACATTATTCAATTCCTGTTAGTCACATTTCTGTGGAACTTGTTCAGTTTATGTCTCAGTTGTTGAATCTTGATATGTTTATACAAATATTTGCACATGTTAGGTTGGCTGAAAATAAACGCAGTTGCCAATGAGAGGAAGTTTATTTTTTTGCTGAGTTTATATAACTTTCTTCTAAAGCTGTATCCATTGGATGTAGTGATCACAATATAGTGGCTATATCCAGGAAAGTTCCAATAGCTGGGCCTAAAATAGTGTATAAGAGATCATACAAACTATTTTGGTGTGACTCTTATGTGGATGATGCTAAAAAATATTTGTTGGTCGGATGTGATTAATATGGAGCATCCAGATGCTGTACTTGATACATTTATGAAATTGCTGTTCGAACTGTTAAGGCTCCTTGGATTGATGAGGAATTAAAAAACTGTGTGTCCATGTATGCTGATGATTCAACCATATTCACCTCAGCAACCACAGATAATGAAGTCACTGAAAAGCTTAACAAAGAGTTGCAGTCTGTTTTGAAATGGGTGGGCAGTAATAAACTGGTCCTGGACATCTGTAAAACTAAGAGCATTGTATTTGGTATGAATCATTCTCTAAATTCTAAACCTCAGCTGAATCTGGTAAAGGCATGGTGTGGCTGTTGAACAAGTTGAGGAGACTAAATTACTTGGTGTTACCTTAGATCTTAAACTGTCATGATCAAAACATATAGATTCAATGGTTGTAAAGATGGGGAGAGGTCTGTCTGTAATAAAGAGTTACTCTGCTTTTTTGACACCACACTCCAAAAAGCAAGTCCTGCAGGCTCCAGTTTGATCTTATCTTGATTATTGTCCAGTCATATGGTCAAGTGCTGCAAAGAAATACCTAGTTAAGCTGCAGCTGCTCCAGAACGGAGTGGCACATCTTGCTCTTCATTGTAATCAGAGGGCTGATTTTAATATTATTCCTACGTCTCTCTTGGCTAAGAGTTGAGGAAAGACTGACTGTGTCACTTCTTGTTTTTATAAGAAACAATGTTGGAAATTCCTAATTGTTTGCATAGTCAACTTATACACAGCACTGACAGAAGTACTCATCCCAACAGACATGCCACCGGGGGTCTTTTCACAGTCCCCAGGTCCAGAAGAAATTCAAGGAAACGTACAGTATTATACATGCTTCTACACCTGCATTGCTTGCCGTTTGTGGTTTTAGGCTGGGTTTCTGTACAGCACTTTTGAGATATCACCTGATGTAAGAAGGGCTTTATAAATACATTTGATTTGATATACAGAGGCATGCATGAGAGAGTGCATGGAACTCCCTCTCCTCCACGTGACCTACATTTTGTGTGTATGTACTTACGTGTGTGTAACTGATATGCACATACAGTACATGTTCATGTTTTTAAATGTATGTAAATTGTAAAGTCTTTTCTCTGCAATGTATTTTTCGTTATATGTCAGACCCCAGTAAGACTAGCTGTCGCCATTGGCATCGGCTAATGGGAATTTTAATAAATCAAAAACCAAATAACTTAAAGCACTGAAGCGAGAGAGCGAGAGAGAGAAGAAAAATAAGTGGTGGTAGTTACTCAAGACTGGAAGTATCTCAATCCCTCCATCTGTTCCACGAATTGTTTTGTAAATTAGACTAACAAAAAGCTTCACAACAATGTTGCTAATACTCCATGAGAGCTCCAAGGTTGTTGTCCTGTTGGAAGGTGAACCTTCATCCCCCGCCTGAGGTGGTGGGCACTCTGGAGCAGGTTTTCATCAAGGATCTCTCTGTACTTTGCTGCGTTCATCTTTCCCTCGATCCTGAATATTCTCCCAGTCCCTGCCGCTGAAAAACATCAGCTAAGCATGATGCTGCCACCATCATGCTTCACCATGAGGATGGTGCCAGGTTTCCTCCAGACTTGCCACTTGGCATTCAGGCCAAAAGTTCAATCTTGGTTTCATCAGACCAGAGAATCATGGTCTGAGAGTCTTTTGTGCCTTTTACTGAGTGGTTTCTGCTTGACCACTCAACCTTAAAGGACTGATTGGAGGAGTGCTGCAGAAATGGTTGTCCTTCTGGAAGATTCTTCCATAGGGTTCTTGGTCACCTCGCTGACTAAGGCCCTTCTCCCCTGATTGCTCAGCTTTGCCGGGCAGCCAGCTCTAGAAAGAGTCTTGGTGGTTCCACACTTCTTCCAATTAAGAATGATGGAGGCCACTGTGTTCTTGGGGACCTTCAATGCAGCAGAAATATTTTGGTACCCTTCCACAGCCTTGACACAATCCTGTCCCGGAGCTGTACGGACAATTCCTTCAACCTCATGGCTTGGTTTTTGTTCTGACATGCACTGTCAACTGTGGGACCTTACATAGACAGGTATGTGCCTTTCCAAATCATGTCCAATCAATTGCATTTACCACAGGTGGCCTCCAATCAAGTTGTAGAAACGCCTCCGCCTCAAGGATGATTAATGGGAATGGAAGCAGGATGCACCTGTGCTCAATTTCGAGTCTCATAGGGTCTGCATACATGTATATAAGGTATTTTAGTTTTTTTTTAAATACATTTGCAAAAAAAATATTAAACCTGTTTTCGCTTTGTCATTATCGGGTATTGTGTGTAGTAGATTGCTTTTTATATTATCAATTTTAGAAAAAAAGGTTTGTACAAAATGTGGAACAAGTCAAGAGGTCTGAGTACTTTCAGATGGCACTGTATAGAAACATATCAATTATGTAGTAAAATAGACAAATCATGCACAAAGTAGCCTACACAATCGCAAAGCACGTGAAATATATCCACATGCCCGCCACAGACAGCCTAGTTTCAGCAGAATATCATCTACAAGCAGCAAGAGTGTTCAGCTCTCAACTGGAAAGACATTGGTAGCTGGTAGGGTAGGAAAGATGTTTCAACAACCAGTAAATGCTAACTAAGGAAACAATGGGTATGCAAACATGTATTGAAACAAGTATTGTCGGTAGGGTAGGTTATTTGTGATTCGCAATTGTCATCATGCGCTGATAGGCCCATCCAATCAGATTGATGTGGTTTAAGCATTGTTGTGGACATAGACAATCACTTTTGTCTTTTTTTGTATAAAAAAAGTGAGGAGAGACACATGAAACGAGGGGTTAATACGATAGTAAGGGGGAGCAGTAACCATAAACACACCTCGTTTATTCTCCTCAGGACTTTAAATGGCCCCACAAACCGCGTGCCCAGCTTCTGGCAGGGCAGGCGGAGGGGCAGGTTTGGGGTCAAGAGCCAGACCCTGTCCCACTGTCCGAACACGGGGGCCTCACTACGGTGGCGGTCAGCGCTCACCTTCTGTCGCCCACTGGCCCGTTTCAGGCATTCCTGGACGGCTCTCCAGGTCTCCTTTGAGCGCGCACCCAATCCTCCACCGCAGGAGCTTCGGTCTGACGCTGATGCTACGGGACCAGGACCAGCTGATTGCCCAACACGCACTGAAATGGCGACAAGTCCGTGGAGGAGTGGGGAAGTGAATTCTGGGCCATGTCGGCCCATGAGACGAACCTTGCCCACTCTCCGGGCCGGTCCTGGCAATATGGCAGCAGAAACCTGCCCACATCCTGGTTCACTCTCTCCACCTGCCCATTACTCTCGTGGTGAAAACCAGAGGTCAGGCAGATCGAGACCCCCAGACGCTCCATGAATGCCCTCCAAACCTGGGAAGTGAACTGGGGACCCCGATCAGAAACTATGTCCTCAGGCACCACGTAGTGCCAGAAGACGTGTGTAAACAGGGCCTCCACAGTCGTTCCGCCGGACTAAGCTTCCTCGAAAAGAAAGCGCAGGGGCGAAGCTTCGGGGGCATGCCTGAGCGCTGTGATAGCACGGCTTCAACACCAGCCTCGGACGCTTCCACCTGCACTATGAATGCCAATGAGGGGTCCGGATGCACCAATACGGTAGCATCGGTAAACAACGCCTTCAGATGACCAAAAGCTCTGTCCACCTCCGCCGACCACCGCAAACGCACCGGCCCCCCCTTCAGCAGTGAGGTAATGGGAGCAGCCACCTGCCCAAAGCCCCGGATAAATCTCCGGTAGTAATTGGCAAACCCTAAAAACCGCTGCACCTCCTTTACTGTGGTCGGAGTCGGCCAATTACACACGGCCGCAATGCGGTCACACTCCATCACGACCCCAGATGCGATACCCCAGGAAAGAGACGGCTTGTTTGGAGAACACACATTTCTCAGCCTTGACGTACAGGTCATGCTCCAGCAGTCGCCCAAGTACCTTGCACACAAGAGACACAAGCACGGCGCATGTAGCGGAATAGATCCGTATGTCATCGATATAAACTACCACACCCTGCCCGTGCAGGTCCCTGAGAATCTCGTCAACAAAGGATTGGAAAACAGCTGGAGCATTTTTCAACCCATACGGCATGACAAGGTACTCATAATGGCCAGATGTGGTACTAAACGCGGTCTTCATCTCATCTCCCTCCCGGATTCGCACCAAGTTATACACGCTCCTGAGATCCAGTTTTGTGAAGAAGCGTGCTCCGTGGAATGACTCCACCGCTGTGGCGATGATAGGTAGCGGGTAACTGAACCCAACTGTGATGGAATTTAGACCTCTATAGTCAATGCACGGACGCAGATCTCCCTCCTTCTTCACAAAAAATAAACTCGAGGAGGCAGGTGACGTGGAGGGCCGAATGTACCTCTGTCCCAAAGATTCGGTGGTATTTGTCTCCATAGCCACCGTCTCCTCCTCTGACAGGGGATACACATGACTCCTGGGAAGTGCGGCATTCACCTGGAGGTTTATCGCACAATCCCCTCGTCGATGAGGTGGTCATTTGGTCGCCCTCTTTTTACAGAAGGCGATTGCCAAGTCGGCATATTCGGGGGGATGCGCACGGTGGAGACTTGGTCTGGACTCTCCACCGTCGTCGCAAAGATGGAAACTCCCACGCACCTACCTGACCACCCCTTAAGAGCCTCCTGTTTCCACGAAATGTTATGATTGTGATAAGCCAACCAGGGAATTCCCAGCACCACTGGAAACGCAGGAGAATCAATGAGGAAGAGACTAATATGCTCCTCATAAACCCCTGCGTCATCATGTCCAGTGGAATCGTGGCCTCCCTGATCAGCCCTGACCCTAACAACCAACTATCTAGGGCGTGCACGGGGAAGGGTTGGTCGATCTGAACCAAAGGAATCCCTAACCTAAACGTGAAACTGCGGTCCATAAAACTCCCCGCTGCGCCTGAATCAACTAGCGCCTTATGCTGGGAATGAGGGGAAAACTCAGGAAAGGAAATCAACACATACATATGACCAACAGTCGGCTCTGGACGGGCTGAGTGCTGACTCACCTGAGGTGTTCGAGCCGTGCTCTGCCTGCCCTCTCTACTCCCAGACGAGCTCCTCCAGCACCGATCAGCAGTGTGTCCTCAACCAACCACAACTGGTGCAGGAGGAGGCTCCTCCTCCAGTTGCCCTAGGACCAACACCCCCTAACTCCATGGGTGTCGGAGCAGGAGCGCTGGGAACTGGAACAAACAGGACCCGATCTGGATACCCGTTGTCCAGCCTGATGGACATGTCAATTAGCTGGTCCAGAGTGAGGGTGGTGTCTCGACAGGCTAGCTCCCGGCGGATGTCCTCCCGCAGGCTACACCTATAATGGTCCATCAGGGCCCTGTCATTCAACCCCGCGCCGGCGGGCAGGGTCCGGAACTACAGCGCGAAATCCTGTGCGCTCCTGAAACAGCCGTTCATCTAAGGCACTCTGGGTAATGGTCCTTCGCTGAGTCTGGGCCCTCCCAGACCGCGTTGGCCCATTTCATGGCTTTACCTGAAAGGCAGGAGACAAGGACGCTGACACTCTCCTTTCCCGAGGGAGTCGGGCGAACGGTCACCACGTAAAGCTCCAGCTGGAGCAGGAACCCCTTGCACCCGGCAGCCATCCCATTGTACTCCCTCGGGAGTGCGAGCCGAATCCCGCTGGGGCCGGACGACGCCGGAGAAGGTGGTGGTGCAGGCTGGAGAGTGGCTGAAGACGGGGTACGGAGGCCGCTCCTCTCCCATCTCCCCATTGTCGCCATCACCTGATCCATGGCCGTCCCCAAATGGTGTAGTACAGCTGAATGCTGGAGAACACGCTCCTGAAGGGACAGGGACAGGGACAGGGGTGGGAGATGTGGGTGTGGAGTCAGGCGCAGGAGAAAGCACGTTTCGAAAAAGGGCTTTTAATTAACAAGGTCCAAATTACAGGAAAAACAGGACTACAACAGTAGCCTCAACCACCCAGACACCGTCCGGGGGGAAAAAACACCTGTTCAACAGAACCCCAAAAACGCAACCCAAAACTGAATGACAGCAAACAAAACAATCCAGCACAAAACCCAGAGGAAATGGCAAGATTTAAATACCCCCCTAATTACCCAAATAGAACACAGGTGAAACACAAGACAGACATAACGAAATGAAAAGGAAAAAAGATCGGTGGCAGCTAGTAGACCGGCGACGTCGACCGCCAAGCACCACCCGAACAGGGAAAGGAGCCACGTTCGGTGGAAGTCGTGAAAATTGGGCCGACCAATCACCTGCTTGGGGGAATTCAGGAAGCCATCCTGAAACACATACATACAAATAAACAGACCACAACACAGAAACTGGGGAACGTAACACCAGGTACCACTACCTCATGAAGCTGGTTGAGAGAATGCCAAGAGTGTGCAAAGCTGTCATCAAGGCAAATATTATTTGATTTGTTCAACACTTTTTTGGTTACTACATGATTCCATATGTGTTATTTCATAGTGTTGATGTCTTCGCTATTATTCTACAATGTAGAAAATAGTACAAATAAAGAAAAACCCTGTGGCTTTTACAGATCTGGTATCATTTGCAATGCAAATGGCTGGCGTGCTGCTGTGAGGATATATTTTATCGAAAGATATTTGCTAAAAAGATCCAGGAGAGCCCTTGGAGTGAAGTCAATCAGAATTTTCTGATTTTTCTTGGAGGATTTGTCAAGCTTTTAGCTTTGATATCCGACATGTGATGCTGTAACTGGATCCATTAAAATTGCTCTCCAAACCAGAGGGGGCGCTACTATAGTAGTATGCTACTCTGCCATTGCATGGAATCAAGCTGCAATGATTTTTGGGTGGCCACATGCCTGGCTGGTGAGTCATGGGCCTGCCATGGTTACAGCTGATATGATATGTGGAGTGCCTCGGAGACTATGAGTCAGTCACCATCATGCAGGATATTGTGTGGCTGTTTAAAGTAGACGGTGGATGTGGTTATTTGGAGATGCTGTTGTGGACCATTTTGGAGGTTTTGATACTAGGATATTGATAAGATTGTAATTTGTGACTGTGTGTGTACGTGCACGCATGTGTGCGTGATTCGGCTCAGTATACTGTATATTTATCTGAGAAATGGCAGTCCTTTCTCACTAGTCTGGAAAGTCATTTGTCTTTCTAAGTCATCACAATTGAGTTCATGCTATATAGAGATAGTCCTTCTGTGCAACACTTCATTGTAATTTGACACAATTTTGATACAGTAAAATAACTATTACAGTTTTGTTTTTATAATGGGGTACCAGTGAGAAAGTAAATACTTTATTATGGTTGGCAAAACATGGCTGCCATTCTCTGAGCTAAACTCAGTCATAGACACTCCCATCATACACACACACACACACACACACACACACACACACACACACACACACACACACACACACACACACACACACACACACACACACACACACACACACACACACACACACACACACACACACACCCATCAAACACACACACACCCGTCACCACCAGAGATGAATTACAATAGCAGCTTTCCCCCTGCAGTTAACCGGATATTGTTTAATGGCTGTCTGTCAAACGTCTCTACAGCTGCCGAACAATACCAGCTACTGAGGAGAGAGACAGACGAGAGATGAAACTCGATTTCAGTTTTTATCTGACTATTTACGCACTCTATAATGCCATGGTTTGAAGTCGATCCACACAAAGCGACAGCTTCAAAAACACTCTCAAAGCTATGCAATCATTTATGAAGAAGAAAACACGTCATCAATGTATTTTTTTCAAACCTGCTAAGTTGTAGACTTGATATGCATACCTGGTTTGTTATTCTGAGGAGTGCTTTAAGTAAAATTATTTTATTGCTTTGAAACCACAACACAAACACAGTTCTAGTATCAAACGGTGTAAGACAGAAGGGAGAGTTGAGATGTTTTTCATGTGTTCATTAGCATGCCCAAGTTTACCAACTGTTTACCAACTGAGCTCCTCTAAGAGAGTGGGTGAAAACTGAAATTGAGCATTGGCAGGACAGCAACAATGTGGATTGTCACGCATATTGTCTGCCTTTCTCTCTCTGTCTCTCTTTCTCTCCTAGGTATCGGGGTTTGACATAATTCACTATTCTAACAGTTTCATTAATTTATGATGGATATCCGGATATTCGAAATACATGTGCTTTTTTAAAGTTCTATTTTTAACCTGAGCACTGCTGCAGCAGGTTGAAGCTGGCGCTCTATTGCTGCAGCTGCCTGAAAAGGTTATAAATTGTTGGTGTGTGTAGCGAGCAGACGGAAGGAAAGAGAGACGCTGAGGAAATTTGGCTACAGCCAAAATTAGCTAACTTGTAGCAGCCACAATATTATTTATCATCCCATATAACAGTGCCTGTCTTGACTGGAGTAGGCTAAAGAAGCTAGCTAGCTAGGCTAATTAAGGCCACGTGCTGTGCTTTCTCCCCAACCCCATTAAGATGAAACAGTAGCTTACCTGTTGGTTGCTCGTTGTAGCTTACTCGTTCTCATTTCACTAACTTTAAATTCTGTAATTTTATTCAATCTTGCATTACATTAGTGAACTCTCACTTCACTTGCTACAAATTGAGCCTCTTTGCCACTTTGATTGGCTAACATAAACAACAAGCCACACACGTGAAGGATACCAGTCAGCTACCAGTTTTTTTATGGGGCGCACCGTGCACCTCATAACAACTACATTGAAAAGTTTGTTGTTTTATTACATTTACAATTTGGAATGTCATGGTATATCCTTTAATGTAACACTGTAATTTAATTTAGAAATAGCCTTTTCAGTGTTAATATCAGATTCATTCAAATAGGCCTAATATTTTTTTTTTATTGTGCAAAAAATGCTCACACAAGTATTCAAAAACTAACGTCCGTTTGTGTATTCGTATATTCAAATAACGGTGCTCATCCCTACTCCCTCACTCCACTCCTGCCATTGGTCCAGCATCTCCATTCACTGTCCTGGTTAGTCTCCCTGGCTGCTACACAGAGGTCAGATAGGTGAGCCCTCTCCTCACCCCTGTCCTCCACTAAAAAATAAGATAAGTAAGAGCAGTAGCGACGATTGCCCTCATACGGTAACACAATTATTCAGCCGCTCAGCACCCAGAGAAGTCAAAACCAACCCCAAGAGGATTTTCTTTTCTGCCTTCTGAGTTCAGAAACAGTGTCATTATAATACAGTCAAACCAAGTCATTCCTGCACTCACTTCTTCATTATGGACCTTTAACATGGTGAACTTCACCCGTGGGTGAACCAACATGTCAGGGGTTTATCTCTAATTGGCCCTAAGTGACATTTTGGATCTAGCGAGCCATTCACATATGTAGTGGCACGACATGAGCATGAGCAGTCCCACTGTGCCCCCATCAGTGCATAGCTAGCTAGAGAGCTAGCTAGTCACAAGAGCTCTCAATCCATTTCGGTGACTCAAGAGCTTTTCATTAGATCTGCAAACTGTCCATGAAATTTCAGCAATATGATTTGCTGAAACAAACTGGATATTTTGCAGATCCAATGAAAAGGTATTGAGAGCTTTGTGTCAGTGAATCATATCACTAAAATTGGAAGAAGAATGGTGGGATTTACTAACACAACAACACATCCGAAGTAAGTTTATCTGCAAATGGCAAACCAACAGGAAATAACATGTAGAATAATGTTAGCGAGTTAGAATGAGTTAAACTAAACGGCATGTAGTTATTAAGTTGAAAAAGTAATTGCGTTCAAAGTGTATGTGAAAGAGAATGTATTGTGTTGTGTGCTGCAAAGTAAGCTTTATAATTTAAAAAAAGTTAGTTAGCTAACTGAGATTCTATAAAAAAAATGCCATTTTGATACAGTTACAACTGGAAGGGACTTTTTCCATAGCAGATTGGGAGAACCTACTCAGCAGGTTAGGAGAATTAGCGTGGCAAGTTTTTAAAAAAATGGTTAACATTAGGAAAAGGGCTAGGGTTAGCAAAAGTGCTCCCTTAACCTGCTATGAAAAACTGTATCAAAGTGGCATGTTTTAGGGAGTCCTCATCCCTCCATCCCTCCATCCCTCCCCTTATTTGCTCAGACCAACGGGGATGTAGGTCAGGGGTGGAAATGGAATTTACGTGACAACTTCCCCGCGGCGCTGGGTGAGAGAGATTGTAGCGGTATTTATTAGAGAGGGGTAAGAAAGATTTTGTTCGGGTGCCAGGCAGGTGTTGACCACGCCAAAAGGAAAAGAGTAGAATAGAGAGAGTACCACTACCAGACCCACACACATCAGCAGAAGAGACTGCCTAGAGTGTAGCCTGTTTACCAGATAACCAGTGGAGAGAAAAGAGAATACACACCATATAAAACCCACATCACAGCACAGGGGATAACTTCCTTCAGATAAGAACACACTCCATTCACAACAGAGGCTGACTCCTCTGCTCTCTGTTTTTGTTCCTCCTCAAGATAGATTATGACTTGATGATGGTTCGTTTCCATTTGTGTTTTGAACCGGTGCAGTTTTCCTTGAACATCCTGCTTCAGAGAATCTTGTAATTATTTCTGTCTCTGAACAATTTGTTGTTGGTTTTCCTCCATTTGACAGGGAAGGTAATCCAACCTGCGCTGCACATCTGTCTGATGAGCCTCCACACATTCACTGAGTTTGCGATTGGCGTTCTCCTGCATTGTCAAACTATGATTGATGTGTGTCCATTGATGTTCCAGTTGTCCAGGGATCACAGAGACACCTCTCCCAGTCTCTCTGGACAGGGTAACCGGAAGGGTTTGAGGGGAGGGTAATGGTGGAGATGTTATAGGTGAGCCAGAAACCTGGGGATTAGGGTCAGTGCTATCCAACTCCATTAGTTCATCAAGTCCTTCCACAATGAAAGAATCCCGAACATGATTACCATCAAGTGTGTCCACATTGACACAGTATGGGGTTCCAACAAAAGACATGATTCAACCTTGTGTGAATGGTATCATGGGTGTTTCTCTTCAAGTCCCTGTTCGGGTGCCAATTCTGTATAGGTAGTTATTAGAGAGGGGTAAAGAATGATTTTGTTCGGGCGCCAGGCAGGTATTAACCATGCCGAAAGGAAAAGAGTAGAATAGAGAGAGTACCACTACCAGACCCACACACATCAGCAGAAGAGACTGCCTAGAGTGTAGCCTGTTTACCAGATAGCCAGTGGAGAGAAAAAAGAATACACACCATATAAAACCCACATCACAGCACAGGGGTAACCCCAACAAGAATACCTCATACAATAATAATAATACTAATAATGGCAGAGCAATTTAACAGCAACTTCATACAAGAAAGAACCCAGTTCTCAACATAGGAATTGCAATAATATGTATTATCGTCCAGTGGAGGAGTGCAGAGGGTATGAATGTGGGGGGTGTTCATAGACACAACAAAGGCCTTAAAAATGTCCACAATCTTCTCGGCCACATGTCATTAGTACACCTCAATACAGTTCACATAACAATACACAACTTGCAAGCAACCTCCCTTTTAACTAAAATGTCCAAATACTTCTGGCAGGGCAATAATAGTCCAGCTCTAATGAACTTCAATGGGAAGTGCATTGGAAAAATAGAGAGTCTGTTGCAGGGTAAAGCACTGGAACGATAGAGGGAAGAGAAAAAGAGAAAGAGAAGAAGAGAGATCTTAGCTGTGGTCTTCGGGTGTGCAGGTGTACTGTCTGACTGTCCAATGGTTTATTGGTTTGTATGTTAAAGCTTCGCAACAATGTTGCTACTATAATCCATGCGATCCATAACGGCGCGGTCCCAAACGAAAACAACCACGACCTAGAGCGATTTCACCAATGATTGAGTTAAATACTTTATAAACTACACACGCTGAAAACAAACAAAACTTCTGCAGCACAGCACACGCAATCAAACTGTCGCGCCACCAAAGAGCTCCTCCCCAAAGAGCTGAATGAGCTCTCTTTATTTCCTCCTTCCTTACTGCTCATGCGCTCTTAAAGTGGCAGTGCACGGTGAAGGCTCCGTGCAGATTTCGCCACAAGATGACTAATGTCTTCATTTGAGTTTTAATTACTGGGCCTCCGCCAAGACTTCCGGCGCTGACAGAGATGGCCGCCTCGCTTCGCATTCCTAGGAAAATATGCAGTATTTTTGTTTATTTACGTGTTATTTCTTACATTGGTACCCCAGGTAATCTTAGATTCCATTACATACAGTCGGGAGGAACTACTGAATATAAGAGCAACGTCAACTCACCACCATTACGACCAGGAATATGACTCTCCCGAAGCGGATCCTGTGTTTTGCGTTCCCAGGACAATGGATCGGATACCAGCCGGCGACCCAAAACAACGACGCCGAAAAAGGGACAAACGAAGCGGTCTGCTGGTCAGGCTCCGGAGACGGACACATCGCACACCACTCCCTAGCATACTACTCGCCAATGTCCAGTCTCTTGACAACAAGGTTGATGAAATCCGAGCAAGGGTAGCATTCCAGAGAGACATCAGAGACTGTATCGTGCTTTGCTTCACGGAAATATGCCTCACTCGAGAGACGCTATCGGAGTCGGTGCAGCCAGCTGGTTTCTTCACGCATCGCGCCGACAGAAACAAGCATCTCTCTGGTAAGAAGAGGGGCGGGGGTGTATGCCTTATGATTAATGAGACGTGGTGTGATCATAACAACATACAGGAACTCCAGTCCTTCTGTTCACCTGAATTCCTCACGATCAAATGTCGACCGCATTATCTACGAAGGGAATTCTCTTCGATTATAATCACAGCCGTATATATTACCACCCAAGCAGACACATCGATGGCCCTGAACGAACTTTATTTGACTCTATGCAAACTGGAAACCACATATCCTGAGGCTGCATTCATTGTAGCTGTGGATTTTAACAAGACTAATCTGAAAACAAGATTCCCTAAATTCTATCAGCATATCAATTGTGCTACCAGGGCTGGTAAAACCCTGGATCATTGTTATTCTAACTTCCATGACGCATATAAGGCCCTCCCCCGCCCTCCTTTCAGAAAAGCTGACCACGACTTCATTTTGTTGCTTCCGGTTTACAGACAGAGACTAAAACAGGAAGCTCCCACGCTCAGGTCTGTTCAACACTGGTCCCACCAATCTGATTCCACTCTTCAAGACTGCTTCGATGTAACGTTCCTCTTCGTCTGATGATGCGTAGTCAAGATCGGACCAAAACGCAGCGTGATAAGTGTAATATTTATTTTAATAAACTGAACACTGAATACAAACGAACAAAAGAATAAAGGAAAACCGAAACAGTCCCGTATGGTGAAAACACTGAAATGGAAAAGAATCACCCACGACTCAAAATGGGAAAACACTCTACCTAAGTATGGCTCTCAATCAGAGACAACAATAGACAGCTGCCTCTGATTGAGAACCATACCGCAACCAAAACATGCGGACTCTCCTTCACTGCAGCCGAGGTGAGTAAAACATTTAAACGTGTTAACCCTCGCAAAGCTGCAGGCCCAGACGGCATCCACAGCTGCGTCCTCAGAGCATGCGCAGACCAGCTGGCTGGTGTGTTTAAGGACATATTCAATCAATCGTTATCCCAGTCTGCTGTTCCAGACCCTAGGTCTCGACCCCGCCCTGTGCAACTGGGTCCTGGACTTCCTGACGGGCCGCCCCCAGGTGGTGAGGGTAGGTAACAAGATCTCCACCCCGCTGATCCTCAACACTGTGGCACCACAAGGGTGCGTTCTGAGCCCTCGCCTGTACTCCCTGTTCACCCACAACTGCGTGGCCATGTATGCCTCCAACTCAATCATCAAGTTTGCGGACAACACTACAGTGGTAGGCTTGATTACCAACAACGACGGGACGGCCTACAGGGAGGAGGTGAGGGCCCTCGGAGTGTGATGTCAGGAAAATAACCTCACACTCAATGTCAACAAAACAAAGGAGATGATTGTGGACTTCAGGAAACAGCAGAGGGAGCACCCCCCTATCCACATCGATGGGACAGTAGTGGAGAGGGTAGTAAGGTTCAAGTGCCTCAGCGTACACATCACGGACAAACCGAATTGGTCCACCCACACAGACAGCGTTGTGAAGAAGGCACAGCAGCGCCTCTTCAACCTCAGGAGGCTGAAGAAATTTGGCTTGTCATCAAAAGCACTCGCAAACATCTACAGATGCACAATCGAGAGCATCCTGTCGGGCTGTATCAATGCCTAGTACGGCAACTGCTCCGCCCACAACCGTAAGGCTCTCCAGAGGGTAGTGAGGTCTGCACAACGCATCACCGGGGGCAAACTACCTGCTCTCCAGGACACCTACACCACCTGATGTCACAGGAAGGACATAAAGATCATCAAGGACAACAACCACCTGTGCCACTGCCTGTTCACCCCGCTATCATCCAGAAGACGAGGTCAGTACAGGTGCATCAAAGCAGGGACCGAGAGACTGAAAAACAGCTTCTATCTCAAGGCCATCCACCACTAACATTGAGTGGCTGCTGCCAACATACTTACTCAACTCCAGCCACTTTAATGATGGACATTGTTGTAAAAAAATGTATCACTAGCCACTTTAACCTGTTATGGCTGCAATCCCGATATCGGGATCGATATGAGAACTACCAGTGAAAATAGAGGGCGCCAAATTCAAACCACAGAAATCTCATAATTACAATTCCTAAAACATGTGTCCCATATCATTAAAAAGCTATTCTCGTTGTTAATCCCACCAAAGTGTCCAATTTCAAATAGGCTTTTCAGCTAAAGTACTACAAACGATTATGTTAGGTCTCCACCAAACCACATCAAGCACAGCCATTTTCCAGCAAAATATAGCATTCACAAAAACCAGAAATAAAGCTAAAATTAATCACTAACCTTGAATTATCTTCATCAGATGACACTCATAGGACTTCATGTTACACAATAAATGCATGTTTTGTTTGATAAAGTTCATATTTATATTTAAAAAATCAGAGTTTACATTGGCTCGTTAGATTCACTAGTTTCAAAACATCAAGTGATTTTGCATAGCCACATCGTTTCAACAGAAATACTCATCATAAATGTAGATGATAATACACATGGAATTAGATTTCAAAAAAGTTTATGGAAAAAGCAACCCATGCAATAATCTGAGACGGCACTCAGAACATTAGCCAAATTAGCCTCCATGTTTGAGTAAATAGAAACCAGAAAATACATGAGTTCCGTAACAGTCAGTGGAAACATGTCAAACGATGTACTGAATCAATCTTTAGGATGTTATTTACATATATCTTGAATAACGTTCCAACCGGAGAATTAGAATGACTTCAGATGAGCAATGGAACGCAGGTCCTTCATCTGTGAACGCGCCTGGTGAAAGCATGATCCACTCATGGCTGTGGTGACTATTTCCTGTGTCAATCGACCCCCCCTTCACATTAGAGTCATCAGACAAAGTTATATTGACTGCTGACATCTAGTGGAAGGCGTAGGAAGTGAAAACTCATCCATATCTCGCTGTAATTTCAATGCCACCTCCAGAAAAAAAAACAGGAAGTGGAATTTCTCTGGTTTTTGCCTGCAATATGAATTCTGTTATACTCACAGACATAATTCAAACAGTTTTAGAAACTTCAGAGTGTTTTCTATCCAATACTAATAATAATATGCAAATATTAGCAACTATGACTGAGGAGCAGGCCGTTTGATATGGGCACCTTTCATCCAAGCTACTCAATACTGCCCCTGCAGCCATAAAAAGTTAAACAATGCCACTTAATGTAATGTAATACCCTACATTACTCATCTCTTATGTATATACTGTACTCTATACCATCTATTGCATCTTGCATATGCCGTTCTGTACCATCACTCATTCATATATATTTATGTACATATTCTTTATCCCTTTACACTTGTGTGTATAAGGTAGTAGTTGTGGTATTCTTAGGTTAGATTACTCATTGGTTATTACTGCATTCTCGGAACTAGAAGCACAAGCATTTCGCATTAACATTTGCTAACCATGTGTATGTGACAAATAAAATGTCATTTGATTTGACATCCCCCACCTGCCTGCTGTACTGACAGAGAGGTAAACTCTTTATTATGACACACAATGTTCTGTTACACCTCTCTATTCTCCATTCAACACAGGGGTGATATAAGCTTATGGCCCCCAGTGCAACTAATCATGACATATAAGGAATCGGCGGCCATTGTTGAGTTGGTGCTGAGGGGCGTCATGATATTAGGTTATGAAGTTTTTTTATGTACCTAATGAGTCTTGATTGATTGATTTTGTCACATTTGGGTTGATTGTACTGTTTATTGTATTACATTTTTTTGATTGTATGATTTGTCTTCATTATGTGACTGTTACACTGCTATTGACCCTATTGGCCACCCACCCCAAATTATTTTACTGAAAAAACATGCCATCAGATTAAAAAGACAGTTGGACTATAGCACAAAAATTGAATGCAACTGGATGAATCATGATGACATATAAAGTTGTTGAAAGCCTGGGCATAGGCTAAGTGCAGGCAATGGCAAATATTTTTTAAGATTCCTTTCTGGTGGGGAGGAGCAGAACAGGTGTGTGTGTGTGTATCTGTGGTCTGTCTGTGTGGTGCGCACATGATGGAGCAGTGACTATTTGATGAAGAAAGGGTTGTCTTACGGTATGTAGGGAGTGAGGTTATAGGCCTACATCATGGGCTGGATAGAAGCAGTCTACCATCTTCAAAACTGAATAATAATTGCTTTATTTGCCTCATCAATAATAGTAAACTAAAAAGTATCTCTCATAAAGCTGTGATTGAGAATAGCTTAGGCTATAGACTTTCATTCTTGTTATTTTTGAAAGCCACAACAACTTTAGGACAACACCTTTATAGAATTGAATATTTGGGAAATAAGCTTCTGTTCATAACTTTAACTTGTCTTAATAATTTTATGATAGGTCTAGTAGGAGGATAGGTTTGGTTTTCAACCTCTCATGGAGGGATTTTCCAATCACGCATGGGATCATATCCTTCTTAATCGAATCACGACGTGGCATAGTATGTCAACAGTGACAACGATTGGATGCTCTTTAACTTATAGTTTGACTGTGAAGTTCATGTATTGGTGTGTGGCCAGCGACTTTTATAGAGAGACCGTGTCATTTCCTTGGCAATTTACAGTGCAGACACCTTGACTTTAAAATAATAATAATTACGTTACAGCCTTATTCTGAAATGTATTAAATTGTTTGTTTTTTCTCGTCAATCTACATACAATACCCCATTATGATGAAGCAAAAACAGGTTGCAAATGTATGCTACCACCACCATGCTTCACCGTAGGGATGGTGCCAGGTTTCTTCATTTCATCAGACCAGATAATCTTGTATTGTCATGGGGTATTGTGTGTAAATGTAATGCACTGCAATTTACTCCCAACAGTACAAAACCAAAGATATTGATTTTTTTTAAGCAATCAATCTTATGTCATCATGATGACTGTAAACCTTTATACTAACATCATCAATATCACATTTTATTTTTCACATGCACCGAATACAACAGGTGTGAAATGCTTACTTTACAAGCCCTTAACTATCTATACATTTTGAAGAAAATAAGTACTAAATAAACTAATGTACAAAGAAGTAACACGTAACAAGGCTATATACAGGGGGTACCGGTACTGAGTCAATTTGCGGGGGTATAGGTTAGTCTAGGTGAGTGAAGTAATATGCGCATATATGCATAGATAATAAACAGCGAGTAGCAGCAGTAGAACAAAAGGGGGAGGGCAGTGCAAAATACAGTCCTGGTGGCCATTTGATTAATTCTTCAGCAGTCTTATGGCTTGGGGGTAGAGGCCACTTGCCGTGCGGTAACAAAGAAAACAGTCTATGACTTGAGTAGCTGGAGTCTTTGACAATTTTTTGGGCCTTCCTTTGACACCACCTAGTATAGAAGTCCTGGATGCAGGAAGCTTGGCCCCAGTGATACTTTCCGAATGCACTGTATATTGGCATGGGTGTTGTTAGGTCTCCTTCGAGGACCTTCACTTTTATACAATGGGTTACCTACATATTAAAATAATGATTTACATATTTTCATTTAAAAAATTATTTTGATTATATTAGTCATACTATTTTATTCTTCCACAAGATATAGTCCTGACACAAATCTAGGAGTGGTACCCAAGCCGGCTGGTCGTTCGTTCTATTGGTTCGGTTGCAAGAGACTCGACCCAGTGGTTCGTTCGAAATGTTCCATTGGCAACATTTTTATCCATTGCTTGCTAGCTAGCCAACTATTACTAATTTACAGTCATGTCAAAAAGTGCAGCCAGAATAACAGTAAAGTAGCTGCATTTGCAGTTGTTGAAACTGTTTTCTTGTGACACTTATTTGGAGACATTTATTATTTTTTTTATTTTTTTTATTTCACCTTTATTTAACCAGGTAGGCTAGTTGAGAACAAGTTCTCATTTGCAACTGCGACCTGGCCAAGATAAAGCATAGCAGTGTGAACAGACAACACAGAGTTACACATGGAGTAAACAATTAACAAGTCAATAACACAGTAGAAAAAAAGGGGAGTCTATATACAATGTGTGCAAAAGGCATGAGGAGGTAGGGGAATAATTACAATATTGCAGATTAACACTGGAGTGATAAATTATCAGATGATCATGTACAGGTGGAGATATTGGTGAGCAAAAGAGCAGAAAAGTAAATAAATAAAAACTGTGGGGATGAGGTAGGTGAAAATGGGCTATTTACCAATAGATTATGTACAGCTGCAGCGATCGGTTAGCTGCTCAGATAGCTGATGTTTGAAGTTGGTGGGGGAGATAAAAGTCTCCAACTTCAGCGATTTTTGCAATTCTTTCCAGTCACAGGCAGCAGAGTACTGGAATGAAAGGCGGCCGAATGAGGTGTTGGCTTTAGGGATGATCAGTGAGATACACCTGCTGGAGCGCGTGCTACGGATGGGTGTTGCCATCGTGACCAGTGAACTGAGATAAGGCGGAGCTTTACCTAGCATGGCCTTGTAGATGACCTGGAGCCAGTGGGTCTGGCGACGAATATGTAGCGAGGGCCAGCCGACTAGAGCAAACAAGTCGCAGTGGTGGGTAGTATAAGGTGCTTTAGTGACAAAACGGATGGCACTGTGATAAACTGCATCCAGTTTGCTGAGTAGAGTGTTGGAAGCGATTTTGTAGATGACATCGCCGAAGTCGAGGATCGATAGGATAGTCAGTTATACTAGGGTAAGCTTGGCAGTGTGAGTGAAGGAGGCTTTGTTGCGGAATAGAAAGCCGACTCTTGATTTGATTTTCGATTGGAGATGTTTGATATGGGTCTGGAAGGAGAGTTTGCAGTACATAACAATGAGCTAATGACAAACTGCCTGGCATAGAAAATGTGCTCACTCGTCACTCGTGCAGTTCGTTTAGTTTGACCTTTTTTCAATTGACATTTCTTTGTTTATATCCATAGAAATTATGTCAGCTGATTCATTTTGATTGGCCGAGAAACGCTGCCTGCTTGACTTTCTCATCCCGACTCGTTCATTACTATGGGACAGTTGGAGATCAAATTTGAATATTGAAACAATGTTGCAAATGTCAGAGTGACAGACAGCAAGGTTTTTAAAAATCTCTGCTGTTGAAAACTAAATGTTAGTCTGAAAGAAATGTGAGATAATGTCTAGATGCTTTTTATAGTGAAGACCACGTTTATAAATTGCTTGACTGGGCTGATATGACAATGGATTGCGCAGGCAGATGGAACAGAGTAATTAGGCATTTTAACTCCATAGATTTAGCCAGTGGTAACTTGTGGAATAGACACTAGCTGGAATGTTGTTTTAACCAATCAGCATTCAGGATTAGGCCCACCCGTTGTATAATGTACAATAATCGATAAATACATTGGAATTGGAGCCAACATTATTGACATTTTAGGGCGATTATAAACAATAAACAACAAATCCTTAACTGCAAACACCAAACCTAAAACACATTAAAGAAAGATCTGTTTGACTTGACCATATACAACAATGGATGGCATGAAAGACAGAAGAAATAAGGTATTGATACTAATTTAAATTAATCTTACAGGAACAGGTCAGGAGGAACAATCTCTTCTGCTGAGAGATGAGATTAAATTTGTTTGTCATACAGGTGTAGTAAAAAAACAAAATACAACACTACAGTCACATAAAGGCAAGTAAAATACTATTATGCAAAAGAGCAAATAAAGTAACTGGGTAGTGCTGTGTGTTGATTGCAACCTGGTGTTGTTGAAGGCCCGGATGGTAGTGGGCAGCAAGGATTTTATTGATGTGAATGTTCCATGAGGTGACTGGACTTGAATTCTTCACTTTGTTGACTATTGTTGGGACCAGTCATAAAATAATAATTGATAAGGGTAATTCAGAGCATATTGGCAACTTTGCTCATAGTGATAACTAATCCGCTGAATCAAAAGCGAATAGATATCAGTCAGCTTCAAAGATGAGACGTTTTGATGACTGATTAGAAAGAGGGAAGCACCTTCTCCCCTGTGCACCTGTTCACACCCATTCAAAGATTTCAAAGCAGTGGATTGGTGTAACTGTATTGGTAGACAATTCATCTACACCTGTCCAATGCTTTTACAAATTTGAGGGGGAAATAAGACAAGTGGCCATGGGCATAGCAAGAAATGGGATGCGGCTCAAAATGACACGGTGAATGACACCAAGATGCCTATCGCTTCCAACAAGTTTAAGATAGGATATTGTTTGATTGCTATTTAAAATCCAAATAAATCTGAACTGCTGAAATTACTGCAATTACTGTAAATATAATTTGATTACTTTTCATGTAATTTTGGCCAGCTAATAACCTATGTTCAAGCAACCTTACATTGCGGAAAAGTGTGAACCTCGTTATTAATGGACTAACGTTAATGTTCTCTCTGTTACTTTTTGACAAAATAAAAATCTGACCACTACATTGTTGATTGTAAATGACAACTATATACTACAGCATTACTAACTAGCAAGCTAATTGAAAGCAATAGTAATGTAATCTTTTTGTAGGCAGTAACTCTGCCATGGCTCATTGGCCAAAGCAAAAGTTTTTTTTTATTGAAAATAAGGTCTTTAGTTAACATAGGCTTATTAGATGGGGCAGCAGGATAGCCTAGTGGTTAGAGCATTGAAATAGCAGCTGAAAAGTAGCAAGTTCAAATCCCTGACCTGACAAGGTACAAATCTGTCATTCTGCCCCTGAACAAGCAGTTAACCCACTTTTCCTAGGCCATCATTGAAAATAAGAATTTGTTCTTAACTGTCTTGCCTAATAAAGGTTAAAAAAAAATAAGATCTTAAACATTTTTGTTCAATAAGATCATCTTCATCAGCTAACGTCACATTTATTTTTTGCATTTCTGTATTCAAACAAGCACATAAAAGGCTTCATTATTCAGAGGTCATGTTAACTGACTGATATTATCTCATAGAACAAAACGTATAAGATATCCTTGGCCTGTGTTAACCTCAGAACTTATTTTTACTGTTTTCCCCAAAAGCCCTTTCTTTTCCCTTTAATTTCCCCCATAGGAATGGCTGAACTAACCAAAGGTTTCATTTTCCGTTATTTAGGACTACAAACTGGCGAGCTCTATTGGGAATGTCAAGAACCTTGGAAATTAACTATTTTCCTTTCGCAATCATACAATCATTTTTAATTTCACTAAAGTACAGCTTTAACTTATCCAAAACCACTCAAATCTAAATTTCCACCGAAAACTTTTTTAGTTGAATTAGGTAATTTTACCTACAATGAGTGGGCGCTACATCCGACAATTCTTGTAAGGCAGCCACACTTTACTGCTCTGTGCCAGTGAGCCCTGGCCCAGCTCTCCAGGTGATAGCACTGACAGAAGACAAAGCAAGACACCCCACTCCCTAATTGTTTTCCAGTTACATTACAGTCAATGAACTAAGTAGACCAGACCCAGCTACTAACACACTGGGACAGGTTTCCTCATAATGATGGAACTTGGGCTTACGAGTGTTTTAGTGATGCATCTTTCCTACAACGGCCGAAGATGTAACATGTGTTTTCTAAAACATCACAGAGAGAGAGCGGTTGCTAAATGCATCAGAGTATGGTTCAATACGGAAAAGATGGAAGGAAAGGGAGCGCTGCTCTCAGATCAGTTTCTCCATTCAAATCTTACCTTACCATTAGAATCATTCCACAATACTGATGAGCAGAGCAGCTCCTAGAGAGATATTACCACCAACGGCTGCAAATATTGATGTGGCTTGTTCTAATCAACGATTTAGCACATCCTTGCGCACATGTTAGGCAACACATCATTAAATATATTGAGACAAATTACAGACAGTAGCCTACCAGCAGCAAAGTCAAATTCAATTGATTGAACATTAAATGTTTTTCTATATGATTGAAATTGGCCTATAGCCCAACTGTGTATATTTTAAGGAGGTCATCTCGGCATCTTTTTATACGCCACTTTTTTTGTATCAATTGCAAAGACATTGGCTAGGTTTGTATTTGTAGTCAACTTCATTCTGAAGTCATCAGCCATCACAGAGCGATAGATAAATCTTGTGATTCTGTTTAATGGAGTTCTTCTGTGTATTAAGTGATGCGGTGGGGGAAAAAAGCATCTAACAACGCACTTAGCTAAAAGTGGTCTGAGGCAGGTGTTAGATTACGAGCATTTTCAAGTGCAACGTTAATAACTCAGAAAGCTCAGAAATGTAACTATGATCCTATGAAGGTTATAGTGATGAACTTAGCCTTAAGATGCTTTTGGGAAACCAGGCCCTGGTGTCTATTGGAGAGCCACCCCCTTAAGCAGACTGGAACTGACAATGTTTTTCAGTGGTAATCGGTCTAAGTGAACTATCTTCATTTATCCACCATCTTTGCTGATAGCACCAACCACTAGCCTGCCAGTCCACAATTACCCACCCATTGAACACGGGCAGGCTCCAGCCCTTACTTGCACTCCACTTGGAGGATAGCTCCCCAGAGGGCTGTAAGTCAAACAGATGGCCCCACCCACACTCTGTTTGCAGTGAATAGTTGCTATTTGCAGTGTACAATTATTTGGCCTGTCGGTTCTGTTATGTTCACTGCCAATGTGTCAGTCAAAGTGAGAGACTTTCCTTGGCTTTCTGACAAGCCAACTGACCATGGACTGCTAAATCATTCTGGCCCCTCCCCCCTGTGACACCTTCAACGAGTACTCAACACTAAGATGAAATTGAAGGTCAATTTGAAAGCACCTAAGAACTCACATCCTTTTTACTCTCCAACCTATTTCCTTGCCTTGACATGCCAATCACAAGCCACCCTCTGTGGGGTTAGTAACAACATCCGGATTTTAGGGGAAATGGAAAGAGAATCTGTGATGCGACTTCCGCTTTCGAACGTTTCCCCCATAGGAATTGCCCCATCTTAACTCTTCCTCTACATTTACTGGATTGGTTTAACAGTAGCAGAAGAGAACCGCTCTTCTATATATATATATATATATATATATATCTTATATCTTATAGATATTTATATGAGAGAGAGAGAGAGAGAGAGAGAGAGAGAGAGAGAGAGAGAGAGTCTCTCTCTGACTCTGTAAAGCCAGTTGGGTTATCAGTACATTGCACCGACTGGAACAAACTTCTCTCTGGGAAGCAGCAGAAGGGTGGAGGTATATGTTTTATGATTAACGATGTATGATGTAACTGATAACATACAGGAACTCAAGTCCTTCTGTTCACCCGACCTAGAATATCTCACAATCAAATTCCGACCGTACTATTTCCCGAGATAATTTTTGTCAATAATAGCCACAGTGGTCTATATGCCACATATCCTGAGATTACATTTATTGTAGCTGGGGATTTTAAAAAAGCAAATTTGAGGAAAAGGCTCCCGAAATTCTATCAACATATTGATTGTTGTACTCGCGCTGCTAAAACTCTCCAGCATTGTTATACTACCTTCCAGAATGCATATATGGCCCTCCCCTACCCTCCAATTGGCAAATTGGACCACAATTCCATCTTGCCCCTCCCCTCCTATAGGCAGACTCTCTCAAACAGGAAGCACCCGTGGTGAGGACTATTCAACACAGGTCTGACCAATCAGAATCCACGCTTCAAGATTGTTTTGAGCACACAGACTGGGATATACTCATATCTCCCTCACTAGCTTTAAGCACCAGCTGTCAGAGCAGGTCACAGATCACTGCAGCTGTACATAGCCCACCTGTAAACAGCTCATCTGTAAACAACCCATCTATCTACCTCATCCCCATACTGTATTTATTTTTTATCTTGCTCCTTTGCACCGCAGGATCTCTACTTGCACATTCATCTTCTGCACATCTACCATTCCAGTGTTTAATTGCTATATTGTAATTACTTCGCTACTATGGCCTATTTATTGCCTTAACTCCCTTATCTTACCTCATTTGCACTCACTGTATATAGACTTTTTGTTTTATTTTTTTCTACTGTATTATTGACTGAATGTTTTGTTTATTCCATGTGTAACTCTGTGTTGTATGTGTCAAATTGCTATGTTTTATCTTGGCCAGGTTGCAGTTGCCAATGAGAACTTGTTCTCAACTAGCCTATTAAATAAAGGTGAAATAAAAAAAATAAAAAAATGTTCAGAGTAGCTTCAGAAAATAATATTGTCTATGTGTCTATATTGTCTACGTGTCTATGCTAAGTCCTCCTGGGGATCTGCCTTTTTACTGAAGTGGCTGGGAAATGACTGACAACACAGCTCTTAGTTCCCTCAGTAGATGCCTACTGGAGAACTTATTTGTATTGCTTTTAATCTTTTTTAATGAATTTATCTTATTAACACTTTGTTCTAGCTAGCTATTTGTGTAGGTAGCTATCAAGTAAACGCAATGATCAGTAGGTGAATAAGTTTATCAGGATGTGCATAGAATATGTTGTACCCACTGTGACTATTAAAACCTACCCCAACCAGAAACTATGGATAGATGGGAGCATTCACGCAAACTGAAAGTGCGAAGCACCGCATTTAACCAGGGCAAGAAGACTAGGAATATGGAAGAATACAAACAGTGTAGTTATTCCCTCCGCAAAGCAATCAAGCAGGCTAAACATCGGTATAGGGACAAAGTTGAGTCCCAGTTCAACAGTTCAGACAAGAGAAGTATGTGGCAGGGTCTGCAGACAGTCATGGATTATAAAAGGAAAACCAGCCACGTCTAGCTTCCGGACAGGGTGAACACCTTCTTCGCTCGCTTTGAGGATAATACACAGCTACTGACGCGACCCGCTATCAAAGACTGTGGGCTCTCCTTCTCTGTGGCCGACTTGAGTAAAACATTTCAGTGTGTTAACCCTACCAAGGCTGCAGGCCCAAATGGTATAGCTAGCCGCATCCTCAGAGCATGCACAGACCAGCTGGCTGGTGTGTTTGCAGATATATTCAATCTCTCCCTATCCCAGTCTGTTATCCCCACATGCTTCAAGATGACCACCATTGTCCCTATACCTTAGAAAGCAAAGGTAATTGAACTAAATGACTTATCGCCCCGTAGCACTCACCTCTGTCATCATGAAGTGCTTTGAGAGACGAGACAAGGAGCATATCACATCCATCTTACCTGCCACCCTAGACCCACTTCAATTTGCTTACCGCCCCAATAGATCCACAGATGATGCAATCACCACCACACTCCACACTGCCATGTCCCATCTGGACAAGAGGCATACATACAGTTGAAGTCAGAAGTTTGCATACACCTTAGCCAAATACATTCAAACTCAGTTTTTCACAATTCCTGACATTTAATCCTAGTAAAAATTCCCTGTCTTAGGTCAGTTAGGATCACCACACTCAGAATAATAGTAGAGAACATCTTGGCCATGTTCAGTTATAATCTCCACCCGGCACAGCCAGAAGAGGACTTGCCACCCCTCAAAGCCTGGTTCCTCTTTAGGTTTTTTCCTAGGTTCTGGCCTTTAGGGAGTTTTTCCTAGCCACCGTGCCTCTACACCTGCATTGCTTCCTGTTTGGGGTTTTAGGCTGGGTTTCTGTACAGCACTTTGTGACATCAGGTGGGCATCAATTAAATTAAATTTACATTTATTTATTTATTTTTATAAATTAAATGTCATTTAATTGAAATTTGATTGATATAGAGAATTATTTATTTCAGCTATTATTGCTTTCATCACATTCCCAGTGGGTCAGAAGTTCACACACTCAATTAGTATTTGGTTGCAATGCCTTTAAATTGTTTAACTTGGGTCATCGTTTCAGGTATCCACGCAGCAGCGTAGCCTAGTGGTTAGAGCGTTGGACTAGTAACCGGAAGGTTGCGAGTTCAAACCCCCGAGCTGACAAGGTACAAATCTGTCGTTCTGTCCCTGAACAGGCAGTTAACCCACTGTTCCCAGGCTGTCATTGAAAATAAGAATGTGTTCTTAACTGACTTGCCTGGTTAAATAAAGGTCAAATTAAATAAAAAAGGTAGCCTTCCACAAGCTTCCCACAATATGTTGGGAAACTTCCTGACAGGGCTGGTGTAACTGAGTCAGGTTTGTAGGCCTCCTTGCTTGCACATGCTTTTTCAGTTCTGCCCACCAATAGGATTGAGGTCAGAGCTTTGTGATGGCCACTCCAATATCTTGACTTTGTTGTCCTTTAGCCATTTTGCCACAATTTTGGAAGTATGTTTGGAGTCATTGTCCATTTGGAAGACACATTTGCGACTAAGCTTAAATTTCCTGACTGATGTTTTGAGATGTTACTTCAATATATCCACATAATTTTCCATTCTCATGATGCCATCTATTTTGTGAAGAGCACCAGTCCCTCCTGCAGCAAAGCACCCCCGAAACATGATGCTGCCACCCCCGTACTTCACGGTTGAGATGGTGTTCTTCGGCTTACAAGCCTCCCTCTTTTTCCTCCAAACATAACAATGGTCATTATGGCCAAAATGTTATATTTTTGTTTTATCAGACCAGAGGACATTTCCCCAAAAAGTACAATATTTGTCCCCATGTGCAGATGCAAACCGTAGTATGTCTTTTTTAATAGCGGTTATGGAACAGTGGCTGATTTCTTTTGATTTTCCCATGATGTCAAGCAGAGGCACTGAGTTTGAAGGTAGGCCTTGAAATTCATCCACAGGTACACCTCCAATTGACTCAAATGATGTCAAATTGCCTATCAGAAACTTCTAAAGCCATTACGTCATTTTCTGGAATTGTTCAAGCTGTTTAAAGGCACAGTCAAACTTCTGACCCATTGGAATTGTGATGCAGTGAAATAAAGTGAAATAACAATTGTTGGAAAATTACTTGTCATGCACAAAGTAGTGATCCTAACCGATTTGCCAAAACTATAATTTGTTCACAAGAAATGTATGGAGTGGTTGAAAAATGAGTTTTAATGACTCCAACCTAAGTGTCTGTAAACTTCGGACTTCAACTGTATATATGCAGTATTCTTAATCCATTCCTTACTTAGATTTACGTGTATTTTGGGTATATGTCCTGCAAATGTAATATATTACTTGTTAGATATTACTGCACTGTCGGAGGTAGAATCACTAGCATTTCGCTACACCCTCAATAACATCTGCTAAACACGTGTATGTGACCAATACATTTGATTTGATTTGATTAATCACGAGCGAACAACCCTCATACCTCTTACTCATTGTTAAGTGCAAAGTACATGGTGTGCCCATACTGCCCTATGAATGCATGCCAACAGAGGGAACCCTGCGAAATGTAGGCCAACAAGAAGGAACCCAGTGTCAAATGAGGGAATCATGGGAAATATAGGCCACAGACAGAACACAGTGTCAAAAGATGGTACCATAGGAAATGTAGGCCAACAGGGAAAAAAGACGGCACCAAGGGAAATTTAGACCAACAGAGGAAACCCAGGGCCAAAAGCGGGCACCAGGGGGTATGTAAGCAAACAGAGGGATCCCAGGAAGTCCAGCAGGCTCTCAGAGACTGGGTTTGTACTGCTTCTAACATGCTGACCACACATACATGTTATTCAAACATTGCACCCACACTACTCACTCACCTCAACGCGCTGCAGAGTCCTTCCTCTTCCATCTATTCATTGTTTTTTAAGAGCATTTACCCACGTCCCATCTCCTCATTGGTGTTTAGGAGCATATACCCACATGGGTGATTGAAAGATGAACTGACATCCACACTCCAGTCGGTTGTAGTAATGCACCGTAAAGTTGGTTGCTAACCACCATATAAAGTCCAAAGAAGTAAAAAAGAAGCCAGAGGAAGGAGGAGAGATGACGAGAAAGGAATCCGGTTTACCGATTTATCTGTGGATTAATTGTCAGAGTAGAGGACCTTGTGCATTTCAGGTAAAATAACAACACAATGTTTATATCCCAGGACAAATTAGCTAGCAACAGCAAGCTAAGCTAGCTTTTCAACCTGTCACCAAATTAATATAATTTGTTCCGAGGTTTTGATATTTCAACTTGCGTGTCGTGATCGTGTCTGTTGTGGGGGTACAAAATCTACATGCGCACTCAGACACATGCACGTGTCTGGTTTGGTCAGCATGTAAGTGGCGTCAACAGCTTAGCCAAAATCGTCTATGTGGTCCTCCCTCATTCTCTCCATCCAGAGGAGATTTCCCCCGTTGCGTGTTTGCACTCAGAATTCTCTGCGCCGGCGACACTGATTTTTACAAATGTGTCTTGGGAGATTGCCCATGGCAGAGCACACACACACAGAGACATACACACACCCTTGAGCACACACACCGTAGTGGGTTTCGGATGCCTTCTGTCAGCTTTCCATTCTGCATGCCCTCCTGGGTGACAGAGTTCAATCTACGGCATGGGGAGAGTATTTGAGAGCCAATTGGGCGCTGTTCTGTTTGTGTGTGTGTATGTGTATGTGTATGTGTATGTGCGTGTGCACGTGTATGTGAGTATGTATGTGTGTGTCAGAGGCCCTAATCAGTTCAGGAGTAATTTACTAATCCTCTGGTGTGACACAAATAGTGGCTAACAGATCTCTGTCAGGTTTCGAGGGGTGAACCTCCTGCTTTTTCTGTGCTCTAACTCTACTGTTCTCTATGTCTCACATCAACATAGGAGATTAGCAACCTTTGCACTCAATGTTCACGATGGAGTGGAAACACCTAGCTATTCTTTTCACTCTTCTTCTATTGGCCTGTTCATGTGCAATATGATGGTCTGAATCTGATTGTGAGCTGCATGTCTATGTGAACCTGATCTACACTATAACTGTGGTGAAAACAAAGCAAAACCCCGGTCCAAATGATTACTGGTACTTGCCAAAGACACGGGACACTGAATTCATACTGTATATGTAATGTACAGATTATTTATGTCATGTATTACAATCTCTCCTCTGCAGGTGGTAGACCTGTACTGGGGGGTGGACCCAGAGGAGTGGGACAGTCCGGACCTGCAGCGTCTGAGGATGAAGCTACTAGAGGAGTGTCTCCAGACCTCTGCAGGTCCATGTTTTGTTGTGGGTATAATAAGCATGTTATAAGCCTTTATAAGCCATCATATAACAGGACTGTCCATTACACCCTGCTGAGAATTCAATTGTACTATTGTCGTGACGTGACATTAATGTGATGACTGTTATTTATCGAATAATTACCTACTATGTTTAATTGTTATTAGATTAAATTAATCATGTAGCAATTAACTCATTAGGAATTTGTGGCACAACGGGAGAAGTTATTTAACGAGTTACCATCTCCCGAATTAACTCAAGAATATATACAGCTGAAGTCGGAACTTTACATAAACCTTAGCCAAATACATTTAAACTTGGTTTTTCACAATTCCTGAAATGTAATCCTAGTAAAAATTCCCTGTCTTAGGTCAGTTAGATTCACCACTTTATTTTAAGATTTTATAATGTCAGAATAATATTAAAGGGAATCATTTATTTCAGCTTTTATTTCACATTCCTCGTGGGTCAGAAGGTTACATACACTCAATTAGTATTTGGTAGCATTGCCTTTAAATTGTTTAACTTGGGTCAA
Organism: Oncorhynchus keta; assembly: GCF_023373465.1. Classification (NCBI taxonomy): domain Eukaryota; kingdom Metazoa; phylum Chordata; class Actinopteri; order Salmoniformes; family Salmonidae; genus Oncorhynchus; species Oncorhynchus keta. Next base: position 51,165,133 of record NC_068455.1, on the reverse strand, counting down.
ACGTTTCAGGTAGCCTTCCACAAGGTTCCCACAATATGCCGGGTGAATTTTGGCCCATTCCTCCTGATAGAGCTGGTGTAACCGAGTCAGGTTTGTAAAGGCCTCCTCACTTGCACATGCTTTTTCAGTTCTGCCCACAAATGTTCTATAGGATTGAGGTCAGGGCTTTGTGATGGCAACTCCAATACCTTGACTTTGTTGTCCTTAAGCCATTTTGTCACAACTTTGGAATTATGCTTGGGGTCATTGTCCATTTGGAAGACCCATTTGCGACCCAGCTTTAACTTCCTGACTGATGTCTTGGGGTGTTGCTTCAATAAATCCACGTAATCTTCCACATAATTTTCCTCATGATGCCATCTATTTTGTGAAGAGCACCAGTCCCTCCTGCAGCAAAGCAAACCCACACATGATGCTGCCACCCCCGTGCATCATGGTTGGGATGGTGTTCTTCGGCTTGCAAGCCCCCCCCCCCTTTTCCTCCAAACATAACGATGGTCATTATGGCCAAACAGTTCTATTTTTGTTTCATCAGACCAGAGGACATTTCTCCAAAAAGTACGATCTTTGTCCCCATGTGCAGTTGCAAAACGTTGTATGGCTTTTTTATGGCGGTTTTGGGGCAGTGGCTTCTCCCTTGCTGAGCGGCCTTTCTGTTTATGTGAATATAGGACTGGTTTTACTGTGGATATGGATACTTTTGTACCTGTTTATCCCAGCATCTTCACAAGGTCCTTTGCTGTTGTTCTCGGATTGATTAGCTCTTTTTGCACCGAAGTACGTTCATCTTTAGGAGACAGAACACGTCTCCTTCCTGAGTGGTATGACGGCTGCGTGGCCCAATGGTATTTATACTTGCGTACTATTGTTTGTACAGTTGAACGTGGTACCTTCAGGCATTTGGAAATTGCTCCCAAGGATGACTTGTGGAGGTCTGCAATTTTTTTTCTGAGGTCTTGGCTTATTTATTTTGATTTCCCCATGATGTCACGCAAAGAGGCACTGAGTTTGAAGATTCACCTTCAATTGACTCAAATGATGTCAAGTTGCCTATTAGAAGCTTCTAAAGCCATGACATAATTTTGGGGAATTTTCCAAGCTGTTTAAAGGCAGTCAACTTAGTGCATGTAAACTTCTGACCTACTGGAATTGTGATACAGTGAATAATAAGTGAAATAATATGTTTGGAAACAATTGTTGGAAAATTTACTTGTGTCATGCACATAGTAGATGTCCTAATCGACTTGCCAAAACTATAGTTTGTTAACAAGAAATTTGTGGAGTGGTTGGAAAACGAGTTTTAATGACTCCAATCTAAGTGTAAGTAAACTTCCGACTTCAACAGTAAATGTGAGTAAGTCATTTTGATGGGAGGGATGAGATTGTAATTAGGGTCAAAGATCAGAGAGAGAGAGAGAGGTGGTAGGATAGTGGATAGGGGCCTTGCCCCAGCGGCTCTTTCTGTCTACCTTTTTACCCCTTCTATTTTAATTTACATATCTCATATCTTCATCTCTCTGCCTCTACAACCACTCTGTCTCTATCCTTTTCCCCTTTCCCTCATCTATCTCGCTCTCTTTCTGTTCTCTCTATTTCTCTCTCTCCATCTCCTTGCCCCTCTACATCTCTCTATCACTTCATCTCTGCTTTCTTTCATCTTCCCCTCCCTCTCTCTGTTTGATATGTTTCCCTCTGCCCCCTCTCAAATTGTAATAGCCACCAAGGTAAGGGGTTGAGATGATGCTTTTACCAGAGATGAGTCTCTTCTTCAGAAATTAAAAGTCCTGTGTGGCTTTCTGCATGCATTAATATCTGTTTAACCACTTTATCCCTGGCTGAACCTGACCAATAACACACACACACTCATGAATACACACAGTGGAGTGTATGCACACACGGAAACACACACATGTGCATGCGCATGCACACATACGCACACGAGGTCAGACACACACATAGCATCCCTAGGAAGCCCAGTCATAAGATAAGGAGTGTGTGGGTGGAAGGGAATATAAAAAGGCCTCTCTGCATGTGCTGGAGAGGGGGCTCTGTATGTGCTGGAGAGGAGGCCTTTAATCAAAGGATAGAATAGATACACAGCTCACACACACATACTTTTGACAGCTTGCCCTGTGGATGTGCTATTGCAATCCCCCGACTTTTAGTGAAAATTACAGTTATTTCTTAGCTCTGGTTTTTCCCGGGTGGCTCAATAACTGTGTTGAGAGGCCTAACTTCTTAGCTTGAAGAAGTACTGTGTACACATAAAGCACTCACACACACCAGCAGTGTGTAACACACACATATACACACACATACACACACACATACACACACATACACACACACACACGCGCTCGCATGCACCTACACGCAATCTGCCTCTCTGCAGTTGAATTTTTTAGGATGTATTAGAACCCTCTCTCAGTTAACGGTTTATCATCACGAGTGGGAATACCAATTTAGATCAGAGTGTCTACTCTAAGGACCCAGCCCTGCCCTAGCTTCTACTTTCACACACAAAAACACACTTTCTTTCTCACTCACACAAAATGAGGTGTCCAAATCCCGCCACAAAAGGAAAACCAGAACAGACACATCTAACCCTCCACTGTCTCCCAGCTCCATGACTCACAGATCCACGCCCCACCTCCTTCCCCAGTCTTTCCCACTGCCTCCCTCCCAGGCTGAGCTGTGGTGTCTCCCAGTGTCCCTGTTAGCCAGCACAGCCCCGGAGGTCTCGCTCCTGCCTGTCCACATGGCGGTGGGAGTCACTTCAAAGCCTGTACTCTAACTGTCACTGCACTGTCACAGCTCAGAGAAGGGATGATGGAATTGGGGGATGCATAGAGAGGAAAGAAAGGGGGGATGGGGATACTTGAAGGATGTTACAGAGGCTCCTTGGTGACATGGTTGAGAGAGAGAGAGAGAGAGAGAGAGAGAGAGAGAGAGAGAGAGAGAGAGAGAGAGAGAGAGAGAGAGAGAGACTTTTGACTTTCTTTACTAAAACTTTCTCATTTCATTTTAAAAAAACTCACCCACACCTTAAAAATAAAACACCAAAATATATCCTGTACTGCATTCATGTACCATACTCACCTTTCCATGTACCACATGATACAAAACAATATCACAATACCCAAAACAACTCACCACTTCGACAACCGTATATCCAAAAAATCTTCCCCAGCTATACAGACAGTCCCCCTAAACACACCATTTCTCCTGAAACATCTCCACACTTTTTATCATTCTATAGTACTCAAACTAAACCCTAAGGCGCGCAGAGACCATCCCATTAAACAATTGTAAAGGGTCTGTTATCCCCCCACCTTTGACCCTGTTCCTCCTCGTTAGCCAAATAGCCAACTTCGCCTGAACAAACAGAAAATTCAACCAAACACATTTGGCCTTCTCTTTAATCGAATACCTGTATCCCATTATAAACATCCCAACAGTAAAAACCACCCCCAACCTCTCACACAGACATTCCAAAAGAGACATTAATGGCATTAACCTGGTGCACACAGAAAACACATGAATCACAGTTTCTTTCATTACACAGAAAGGACACCCCTGCCCGATTTCTGGTTCAACCCGTGCCAACCAGCTGTTAGTGGCCAGGGCTCCATGAAGAACCCTCCACTGAAGGTCCCCTGACTTCTTTGGTACTGGGGGTTTGTAGAGCCGCATCCATCTAAAACACACCATACTCTCCGCCCCCTATACCTCCTGCCACTGACGTGCCTTCACTCTTGTTAGGCTCCTAATGTTCCTAACCTTAACGCAGAGGTTGTAGAGGGCTTTACCTCCCACCCCTTCAAACTCCCCCAGGTTCGGAGTGTTAAAATGTAACGAGTCCTCCAGACCCTCTTGCCAGTCTCCAGTCTCTGCCGTCACTTGTAGTGGCGGAAACATTGGTGGCCCCTCCCCCTTTGGCCGCTCAAACACCCCCTTACCGGCTCAGACAGCCCCCTTACCAGCAGCCTAAGAGACGTTATTCCTGTTTGTTGTGCCAAGACTTCCGGGGTTTTCCACCCATCCTCTCCCAGCAGTCTCAGGTCACCCAGCCTTTGTAAGCCCGCCGCCATCAGATGCCTCTGCAGGGTGGCCGACTGAACCGATCTCAAAGGGATGGCTGGGTTGTTGAAGATAGGCTCCTCCCACACCCACAGCCCAGGCTCCACACCCCCTTCTCGCGTGGGCCTTAGCAGCTGCCAGGTCCTCAGCACTGCAGAGTAAAAATCTGAGAGACCTGCTGTACTCAGCCTCTCCAGCTTCATGAAGAACAGCTGCCGGTCCAACCCTAATCCACCAGCTCTCCTCAGCAACGTGCATGCTGGTTCCATCCAGACACCATCAGTATGGTACAGCAGTCTCTGCACCGCCTTTAGTCGGAAAGCAGCCAACCTGCTCTCCGGTTCCACCAGGCCCTGTCCTCCTTCGTGGACGGTCATGTACAACACTGCCGCCGTCAGCCAGTGATGGCCCTACCAGAAAAAGTCCACCAGCTTGCGTTGCCGGTCTGCGAGCAGACGGGGGGTTGAGGACAGCCAGTTTATGCCAGAGAGAAGATGTCACCAGGTTCATGACTCTCCAGCACACTTCCTGCAGTCCCCTGTGTAGCATCCTTGCCCTGTCTCACCCAGACTGGCCTACTGAGCCCCCCTCCCTCCTTAACCATACATGACGCCCCAGCATACCAGAGAGTTTACCAAGTTTATAATACCCTTATTCTCGCTGCCAACATTCCCTCCAGCATTTCCACCACATCCACAGACCCCTGCCCCCGAATACTGTTCTTTCGGGTCTTTCATATTGCTAATTTTGCTGCCCCTAACACAAAATTAAGCAACACAACTACACCCGTTTGACTAAGCCTGTACTTTGGCCCAAATATATACAGTTGGGAAGAGAAAACCTCTCCCAATGCTGAGAACCAATTAGTGATCAGGTCAATCATCCCAACCAACCTGGGACACTGTAAAAACAAATGTGTCAGAGTTTCAGACTCAGCAGAGGATGGTCACCCCTCCCCAACAGTAGGATCCAGGTGTACCAGATATATTGGTGGCTATAGCTCACTGTATTATCCTCCATTGGAGGTCAGCCGTCCTCTTATCAATAGGCAGTTTGTATAATAATCGCCAACAGCTTTTTGGGGAGGCACCTGGACCAAGCACACCCGCCCACCTTGCCAATTTTACCCCTTCCAGGGAAGAGGCATGGGAGACCTTTACACATATTCTGTACATGGCCTTCTTTCCCACCTCCTTGAACTCCCCCAGCTCCGGGGTATCGAAAGCAGCATCCCCACATCCTTCTCGAATGCCCCCGCTGCAGCACTAACAATCAGTGCAGGGAACACATAATCCAGACCCTCCTTCCACCGATCAGAATTGGAAGTATCAGTCGCATACTGCAGATGAAGCACTGGCAAGGAGTCACAGACCTCAGCAACGACCTTCCTCAGTAGGCGAGATGATCGGATCCCGGTCTTTCTCCCAGCTCCTCCAACGATCTATTCATGTTCCGCATCAGATGACCCAGCTTGGTACACTCCACACCTAATGGGCATGAACGTAGGCTAGCTGAACCCAGAACACGGGACTGGATGGCAGTGTTGTGAAAAAGAGGCTCTTCAAAAAGCCACATCCCTGGTGACGTGCAGGCCTTTACGGGACTTGACAAGAACTCTCCAAGCCTGCATAACAGACTCATGAAATGGCAAATCACCCCCCTCCAGCTTTAAAATGTGCTTGTCTGTGCTGCTTGAAGCCGGAAAGCCATGATCCTAGAGGAAATTTCCACCAGGCCTTGCCCACACTCATGCAGTGGCAGGTACAGGGCTGCAGCTTTAATCCAGTGTTGTCCAGACCAGAAGAAACTGGTGTTTGGTATTTTAACTCCTCTAGGGTAGGGGGCAGCATTCGGAATTTTGGATGAAAAGCATGCCCAAATTAAACTGCCTGCTAATCGGGCCCAGAAGATATTATACGCGTATAACTGGTAGATTTGGATAGAAAACACTATAAAATTTCAAAAACTGTTAAAATAGTATCTGTGAGTATAACAGAACTGATTTGGCAGGCGAAAACCTGAGAAAAATCTATTCAGGAAGTAGTTTTTTTTGTGTAGTTTTCTATTCAATGCCATGACAGTATCCATTGACTTAGGACCCAAATTGCATCTCCTATGCCTTCCACTAGATATAAAAAATCTTTAGAAATTGTTTCAGGCTTGTATTCTCAAAAATGAGGAAGTAAGATTAATCTGAATGAGTGGACCCTGCAGTGTCACAGAGCTTTTTCATGTGCGCGACCAGAGAGAGTGCTTTTCTTGTTTACCTTTTATATTGACAAGGTTATTGTCCGGTTGAAATATTATAGATAATTTCGGCTAAAACAACCTGAGGATTGAATATAAATATCGTTTGACACGTTTCTATGAACTTTACGGATACAATTAGGATTTTGTCTGGCTGTTTTGACTGTTGTGGATTACTGAAGAAAATGCACAAACAAAACGGAGGTTTTTGGATATAAAGAGTGCACCCATATGAAGATCATCAAAGGTAGCTGATTAATTTAATCTCTCTTTCTGACTTGTGTAACTCTTCTACTTGGCTGGTTACTGTTTGTAATGATTTGTCTGCTGGGCTATGTTCTCAAATAATTGTAAGGTATGCTTTCGCCGTAAAGCATTTTTGAAATCTGACATTGTGGTTGGAAGTTAATCTTTAAACCTATGTAAAATACTTGTATGTTTTCAAGGGGGGGCTAGGCTCCCAGGTAGTGGAGGAGATGCCCACTACGAGTAATGGGGTTCAGGTGGGGCTAATTTTCTAGGTAGTGGAGGAGATGCCTGGTAGGAGTGATGGGGTGCAAGTGGGGAGTGTTGAAAGGGATGTGGTAGAGGGGAATCAGGAGTTTGTGGCCTCAGTTGAGGAGGAGCAGGAGAAGGATAAGGATATCTCTTTTGATATGATAGCAGCTTGTGAGGACTCAATTTACGACCCAGAGGAGGTAAATGGGTTTCTTGATCAAATTTTGGGGAAATCTGTCAAATTGGCAGATTATTTTGATGTTGATACATTTGTGAGGTCAGCTGTGATGTTACAGAAGATGGTGGTGTTAGATCAGCTGAGTGAGAAGAAGAGCTTTTGCTTGAGGAAATGTGTTACTGCTGTTGCAGCAGCTAAGGGTGGTGGGAAACATAGTCAGGTTAAGAGAAAAATAAAACAATGATGATGATCATGCCTCATAGGGTGTCTTTTTTCTCTTTGGTTTCTCTGTGGTTTCTTCTGCTTTCCTTTCTCTTTTCTATATGGAGGTACTAAGGGTAGGTTCTCTCAATATTAATGCGGGAAGGGACAGGAATAAGAGGGCTTGGGTATTAGAAGTAATAAAACAAAAAAGGCTTAATGTAGTTTTCCTACATGAGACACATAGTGATGGGGAAAATGAGGTTGACTGGGGTGGCAATCTTGTTTTCCTCAGGCTTAGGGGGGACTGTGGTATCTATAACAAAGATTGTCAAGGGACGGGTTTTATTGGTCAAGGCGGATGTTATGTTTTTAACATTATTTTTTATTTTTATGCTCCTAATGAGGGTACAGAACATATTGTTGGTTTAGATCAAATAAAAGAAACCTTAAGACAGTGTGACCAAGAGGGATGTATGGTTTTAGGGGGGGGACTGGAACTGTTTAGTGGATTTTACTGTTGATCGCACCATTGAAGAACCTTACCTTACCTGCGGTCAGCCACTTGCCTGATGCTAATATGAAGAATGGCATCAAAGTGGTTGTCATCAAACGTTCAACGTTATATAGATTTCTACCACTCTCTATGAAGTAGCACTTTATTGTGATTCTTCTGATAGATTCTTCTAGTTCCATGACATCTTGATTCAGATTTTCCATGTATGCATTTGTTCTCCTGTATTCCAATAGCACCAATATATTTGTTACCCCTCACAATGCAATGTGCAGCACAATGGAAAGTTTGATAGAAAGCGATTTTATAGCCAGATGTATTCATTGATTTATGTGTCTCCTATAACAGTCTATCTTTTTCAGTCTGTACTCCACACCTCAAATGCCAGAGTACATATAGACTGGAGTGAAACCCTCCCAAGCATGTAAGGGAAGAGCAGTGCAGCTAAAAATCTTTTTTTTATCCCATTCTATGTCACTTTACAGAGTTAAGCTGGCTGTTAAGTGCAAGGAGACAAAGCTCTCCTTCCCAAACCTTTGGGCTGCCTTCTTGCTCCCTTCTCCCCCCTTTCCGTTCTACTCCATCCCTCCCTCCCTCCAACCCTCCTTCCCTCCATAAAAACACCAAAGGCTTCAGTCTGCCCACCTTGGTGCATTAATCTACCGTAGTTGTTGAGGTTCCAAACACGTAATGGTCTCATGATAAGGCAGGCAGGCTGGGTGATAAAGTTATCCAGAGAAACTGTAGCCAGGGACAGCAGGAGGGAGAGCTTTTATTTGTCATTTTTTATTTAGCCTTTATTTAACAGTCAGTTAAGAACAAATTCTTATTTACAATGACGGCAAAGGAACAGTGGGTTAACTGCCTTGTTCAGGGGCAGAATTACGGGTTTTTACATTTCAGCTCGGTGATCTAGCAACCTTTCAGTTACTGGACAAACACACTAACCACTAGGCTACCTAGGAAGAAGATGGAGAAAGAGGGATGAGTGAGAAAGAGGGGAAGAGAGGGAAGGCTGTAGGAGAGAGTAAGGGAGAACATACAGTGCCTTCAGAAAGTATTCATACCCCTGGAATTATTCCACATTTTGTTGTGTTACAGGCTGAATTCTACATAGATTAAATCTATATTTTTTCTCATATTTTTTTCTCATCTACACACCATACCCCATAATGATAAAGTAAAAAGCATACTTTCAGAAATATTTGCACATTTATTGAAAATTAAATACAGAAATAGCTCATGTACATACAGTAAGTATTCACACCACTGAGTTAATACTTTGTTTCTGTGTATGTCCAAAATTCTTCAAGCTCTGTCAAAATTGTTCTTGATCATTGCTTGACAACCATTTTCAGGTCTTGCCATAGACTTGCCGAGAAGATTTAAGTCAAAACTGTAACTCGGTCACTCAGGAACATTTGCTGTCTTCTTGGTGAGCAACAGCGTGGATTTGGCCTTTGTTTATTAAGGTTATTGTCCTGCTGAAAGATGAATTGATCTCCCATTTTCTGGTTTTCCTCTAGGATTTTGCCTATGATTAGCACCATTCTTATTTCTATTTTTATTCTGAAAAATTCCTCATTTACAAATATACCCATAACATGATGCAACCACCACTATGCTTGAAAATATGGAGAGTGGTACTCAATAATGTGTTGTTTTGGATTTCCCCCAAACAGAAAACTTAGTATTCAGGACAAAAAGTACATTTCTTTGCCACATTTTTGCAGTATTAGTTTAGTGCCTTGTTGCAAACAAAGATTCATTTTAGAATATATTTTATTCTGTACAGGTGTCACGTTCTGATCTTAGTTATTTTATTTATGTCTTTGTTTTAGTATGGTCAGGACGTAAGTTGGGTGGGTTGTCTATGTTCCGTTTTCTATGTTGTGTTTGCGTTTGGCCTGGTATGGTTCTCAATCAGAGGCAGGTGTCGTTAGTTGTCTCTGATTGAGAATCATATTTAGGTAGCCTTTTCCCACTTGTGTTTCGTGGGTGTTTATTTTCTGTTCTGTGTTTTATTTCACTGTTCAGGACTGTTCGTTTGTCGTTTTATTGTTTTTTGTTTCAGTGTTCACTATTCTTATAAAAAATCAAGATGAACACTTACCACACTGCACTTTGCTCCTCTCCTTCATTCTACGACCGTTACAACAGGCTTCCTTCTTTTCACTCTGTCAATTATGTTAGTATTGTGGAGTAACTACAATGTTGTTGATCCATCTTCAGTTTTATCCTATCACAGCCATTAAACTCTGTAACTATTTAAAGTCACCATTAGCCTCATGGTGAAATCCCTGATTGGTTTCCTTCCTCTCTGGCAACTGAGTTAGGAAGGACACCTTTATCTTGGTAGTGACTGGGAGTATTTATACACCATCCAAAGTGTAATAAATAACTTCACCATGCTCAAACGGATATTCAACGTCTGTTTTTTTTTTGCCAATAGTTGCCCTTTGCGAGGCATTGGAAAAACACCTTTGGTCTTAGACATTGAAAAATCATGTTAAATACTGGTAATGTACTGTGAGTCCATGCAAATTGTTATGTGACTTGTAAAGCACATTTTTACTCCTTAAGTTATTTAGGCTTTCCACAACAACGGGGTTGAATACTTATTGACTCAAGACATTTCAGCTTTTCATTTTAAAATATGCGTTGCATATTTTTTAAATTATACAATTTTTGACATTATGGAGTATTTTGTGAAGGCCGGTGACATGTTTCTTCTTTAATTTAATTCATTTTAAATTCAGGCTGTAGCACAAAAAAAATGTGGGAAAAAATCAAGGGTGTGAATACTTTCTGAAGCCAATGTACATAGAGATAGGTACAAATGAGAGACAGCGAGGGAAGAGAAAGGGGGTCGGAGAAAGGGAGAGGGGATTGCATCTGACATAAAGGGCCAACCCACATGAAAAAATACTATGGTATTCACTGTAGTGTTTGTGCGGACTTTACTGTAGTATTCACTGTAGTGTTTTTTTCAGACTTAACTGTAGTATTCACTGTATTGTTTTTGAGGACTAGAGTCTGCAAAAACACTACAGCAAATACCATAGTATATACTGTAGTGTACTGTAGTATTTATTTATAGCAAAAAATACTGTAGTAACATAAAACTGTAGTATATACTATAGTAATTAATGTAGTGTTTTTGCAGATTGCAGTATACTGTAGTTTTTATTGCAGTGTTTTTATGGACTGTAATATATTGTAATATTTGCTGTAGTGTTTTTGCTGACATTGTATGTGTAAACTTGCTCTAATCTCTCTCACACACCAATCCACCCACATACCAATGACACAGACACACAATTGCAGTCACTCACCCTGTCCTTTCCTGCTGTCCCTACAAGGCAAGCTGACAGAGACTTTGTCAGCAGCTCAGAGAATGACTCTCCCTCTCCTTCTATCTCAATCTCTCTCTTTCCATCTCTCTCACTCTGTCTAAGCTTAGTTCAGCTCTTTCCCAGATGTATCCATCCCCCAATGACAAACTGATCTGCAGTTCCCACAAAAAGCTCTGCCGTAGTCTGGCTCTGTTGAAGAAAACAGCTGATGGAGGGTTTTGATTGGAACTGTCATTAGATCCTAATAAGGAGAATGTATCTCACCTCACTCTGTTTTTTTGAAACTTTCCATTCCCTTCATGTCAGGGAGGTTGTTGTGATCTCGGTCAGCGTCTATGTACAACTGTCACTTTTTTTCATGTCTTGAAACAGCTGACATAACTCATCTCTCTCCCTCAGATCTCTTGCCAAGCAATTTCAGGGGAACTGCCTCCATTTTGTTCAGCAGGCCCCGAATCGAAATTGGTTTGGGTAGATGAAATACCTAGCAAACCCTATTAATTTGTCTTTTTCTGTACCTCCAACTTGTTTCCCCAAGAAAAGACAGGACACAAACCCAAATACGGTACAAGCCACTAATTTGATCTTGGTCAGTTTTTTTCATCAAAAATACTTGATTGTACGATAAGTCACATATATTATAGACAACAAATAGAAAAGCCACTAATTTGATATTGATTTGTTTTTTTCTTCAAAAAGGCATTTGTCAGAGATAGAGCTGATCTTACATTATGCCAGGATCGCAAAGTCGCGTTCTGGCATTGATGTGCCTTTGACGACGGCAGACTGACATCCTTTTTGCTTGAGAGAGTTCACAGTCATCCCTTCTCTCTACCCCGCGGGTATCAGTGTGTGGTTCCTACTCATGTCATAGTACTGTAGTAGGGATCAGCTGGATATTTACTATGCTTTCCAGTGATGCTCTGCTTTTGCTCCCATTCTCCTCACATGCATGTGATTCTGCACATCAAGCCTCGACTGGTAATTGTTCCTAATAATGGTAATGGTAATGAATTGGTCGTTGCTCAAAAGCATATTGAGAAATGTGCCTCTGTGTGCTAAGAAAGAGAATGAGCTCGTGCAGATTCTTTCAGTGTGATAGGCAAAGAAAGTAAGATGTGTGAGCAGTGTGGCTTTATATAATTTTGTATCCCTGGCCATACTATTATAGGGAGACCGTGGTGATCATCGTGATCACCAAGCTGTCTTCCACTCTGTACCAACAGACATATCCATACTCCATTATTCCATTGCATACAATTATTTTACATTCAAAGCAGCTAACCACACACTGACAAAGACCACAGACAAATTAATTGCAAATAAAATACATTTCTGATACACTCAGCACTTCGTCATGACCATTTACTTTGCCCAGTTGTTTGCCTTTCAGTCTAGCCGTGTACTGTGAATTCACATTCTAAAAGGAAGAAAAGAAAACAGAAAAAATTACGAACTCTAAGCATCGGGTGACAGGCAGACCGGTACACAGAAGACACACTAATGAAATGCTGTCATTGTCTCCCTGTTTGCCTGGATGCCTTCACGGAATAAGCACTTCAAGGCAAACGGCTGTGCAGAAAGTCATAATCATACACTCAATCTCGGAGTATATTTGAGACTAACTATGAACCTTGAAACCAATGATAATAGAAAGTCAAGTGGTGATGATGATGACCGTTCTACCTCTCTCCATCTTTCTTTCCTCCTACCCTCATTCCTTGTTCTTTCCTTGCTCATAGGGGCTGGTGGGGGAGAAGTATGGCAGTATCCGCGTTCCAGGGGAAGTGGAAGCTCCAGAGTTTGAGAGGATCCTGGATGCGGCGGTGGAGGCGGGGCTAGACACACACATCCTGGAGGAGTGGTACTGCCGAGACGAGAATGCCGTGCCACCAGCCTACTACCTCAAACCCAAAGCCCAGATGTTGAAGAACTACCAGAACTCAGTAAGATTTGAACCATTCTACCTCAAATCCTGCCACACCAAACTCTACAAAACTACAAAAACTCAGTAAGATGAACCCTGAACCCTTCAGCCTTAAACCAATAGAACGTTATGCCAAGATCCTAACCCAGTTAGTTCTGGAAAGGTAGTTGAGTGGGCTGTGGCCAGTTTCTCTTGGATCATGGCAAAGACTAAATGAGTAGGTTTCAGTTAGACTTACCCAAGATACTGAAACATCCTTACGGAGAGCCAAAACTTTCTTCAGCATCATGTTCACATTGGAATAGAGAACTTTTCTGCTGTGTTTTTGTCTAAGCCAACTGTTATGCTTGAACACATATCCTTGGGTTTACAGTCACAAAAAGCTTTTTAAAGCAGCAGTAAAATTAGCTAGTAAAAGTCATTTGTCAACAACTCTCAAACCTTCTTTTATACAAAACTTTTAAACTTCAACTTTCTGATCCCATTAGAATTTGTTGGCCTCGTGGAAAGTTTATGAGAGATAAAGATGTATGCTTTATTTTCTTAAAAGACTCAAAAGCTTGGTAATCTTACTGTGAGTTGGGACGAGCAGTAAACATATCTGCAGATATCCTCCTATACATTTAACTACAGTGCTAGGCAAGTTAGTTTTAAGGTAAGCATATTACATATGCTGTCGTGGCTAGCAAAACATTTGTGTATACCTGTGTAACAGTCACCATGTAACTACAGCTGCTTTGTCTACCTAAATGTTAGTGCCTGTGTCACTGTGTGCTAGGTTAGCATGCTGTGAAATCTAGCTAAACATTAGCGCTTTGTCACTCAATGCAGCTCTTCCACTTGGATGGAGGTCGGAGGGAAATTAGAAAAACAGCAGGGTTGGCATTCTGGAATCTTCTCTCATGAATATCATTGACTTCCTCTCTCAAGGGATGTCTACTGTAGCTCTAGGGTATTAGACACAAAAACAAACACAGTAGGATCAGCAGGTATAGATTGCATTTCCACTATAGTGTTTCTCTGTGGTCCAGTTCAGCTTGTGGAGATAATGCATCGGTTTGCCTTTGACCTAAACAACTCCAACAGTTTCCATTACTTACCAACTCAACTTTCTTCCTTTTGCCAACTTCTGTAGGTCTCTGGCTTTGTTAAGACTACCATCCAAAACCAACATCAATAGCTTACCAATTGAGATAGCTATGTATTCTTTAATCTACTATATACACTACATAACAAGGAATATGTGGACACCTGCACGCCGAACACCTCATTCCAAATGTATGGGAATTAATATGGAGTTGGTCCCCCCCTTTGCTGCTATAACAGCCTTGACTCTTCTGGGAAGGCATTCCACTATTGCATTCCAACATTGCTGCGGGGACTTGCTTCTATTCAGCCACAAGTGCATTAGTGAGGTCAGGCACTGATGTTGACTTTCCAATTCATCCCAAAGGTGTTCTATGGAGTTGAGGTCAGGGCTCTGTGCAGGCCAGTCAAGTTCTTCCACACCGATCTCAACAAACTTTTTCTGTATGGACTTCACTTTGTGCACGGGGGCATTGTCATGCTGAAACAGGACAGGGCTTTCCCCAAACTTTTGCCACAAAGTTGGAAGCACAGAATCATCTAAAATGTCATTGTATGCTATAGTGTTAAGATTTCCCTTCACTGGAACTAAGGGGCCTAGCCGAACCACAAAAAAACAGCCCCAGACCATGATTCCTCCTCCACCAAACTTTCAGTTGGAACTATGGATTCAGGCAAGTAGCCGTTCTCCTGGCATCTGACAAACCCAGATTCGTCCGTCGGACTGCCAGATGGTGAAGCGTGATTCATCACTCCAGAGAACGCATTTCCACTGCTTCAGAGTCAGCTAGCTTTACACCACTCTAGCCAACACTTTGCATTGCACATGGTGATATAAGGCTTGTGTGCGGCAGCTAAGCCATGGAAACCCTTTTCATGAAGGTCCCAACGAACAGTTCTTGTTATGACGTTGCTTCAAGAGGCAATTTGGAACTCAGTAGTAAATGTGGCAACCGAGGACAGAGGATGTCTACGCGCTTCAGTACACGGCAATCCTGTTCTGTGAGCTTGTGTGGCCTACCACTTCGCAGCTGAGCCGTTTTTGTTCCTAGACGTCTCCAATTCTCAATAACAGCACATAAAGTTGACCGGGGCAGCTCTAACAGGGCCGAAATTTGACGAACTGACTTGTTGGAAAGGTGGAAGCTTATTATATTGTCATGTTGAAAGTCACTGAGCTCTTTTTTATTTATTTTTTATTTTTATTTCACCTTTATTTAAGCAGGTAGGCTAGTTGAGAACAAGTTCTCATTTGCAACTGCGACCTGGCCAAGATAAAGCATAGCAGTGTGAACAGACAACACAGAGTTACACATGGAGTAAACAATTAACAAGTCAAAGGCATGAGGAGGTAGGCGAATAATTACAATATTGCAGATTAACACTGGAGTGATAAATGATCAGATGATCATGTACAGGTAGAGATATTGGTGTGCAGAAGAGCAGAAAAGTAAATAAATAAAAACTGTGGGGATGAGGTAGGTGAAAATGGGTGGGCTATTTACCAATAGATTATGTACAGCTGCAGCGATCGGTAGCTGCTCAGATAGCTGATGTTTGAAGTAGGTGAGGGAGATAAAAGTCTCCAACTTCAACGATTTTTGTACTGGAACGAAAGGTGGCCGAATGAGGTGTTGGCTTTAGGGATGATCAGTGAGATACACCTGCTGGAGCGCGTGCTACGGATGGGTGTTGCCATCGTGACCAGTGAACTGAGATAAGGCGGAGCTTTACCTAGCATGGCCTTGTAGATGACTTGGAGCCAGTGGGTCTGGCGACGAATATGTAGCGAGGGCCAGCCGAATAGAGCATACAAGTCGCAGTGGTGGGTAGTATAAGGTGCTTTAGTGACAAAACGGATGGCACTGTGATAAACTGCATCCAATTTGCTGAGTAGAGTGTTGGAAGCAATTTTGTAGATGACATCGCCGAAGTCGAGGATCGGTAGGATAGTCAGTTTTACTAGGGTAAGCTTGGCAGCGTGAGTGAAGGAGGCTTTGTTGCGGAATAGAAAGATGACTCTTGATTTGATTTTCGATTGGAGATGTTTGATATGGGTCTGGAAGGAGAGTTTGCAGTCTAGCCAGACACCTAGGTACTTATAGGTGTCCACATATTCAAGGTCGGAACCATCCAGTGTGGTGATGCTAGTCGGGCATGCGGGTGCAGGCAGCGATCGGTTGAAAAGCATGCATTTGGTTTTACTAGTGTTTAAGAGCAGTTGGAGGCCACGGAAGGAGTGTTGTATGGCATTGAGGCTCGTTTGGAGGTTAGATAGCACAGTGTCCAATGACGGGCCGAAAGTATATAGAATGGTGTCGTCTGCGTAGAGGTGGATCAGGGAATCGCCCGCAGCAAGAGCAACATCATTGATATATACAGAGAAAAGAGACGGCCCGAGAATTGAACCCTGTGGCACCCCCATAGAGACTGCCAGAGGACCGGACAGCATGCCCTCCGATTTGACACACTGAACTCTGTCTGCAAAGTAATTGGTGAACCAGGCAAGGCAGTCATCCGAAAAACCGAGGCTACTGAGTCTGCCAATAAGAATATGGTGATTGACAGAGTCGAAAGCCTTGGCAAGGTCGATGAAGACGGCTGCACAGTACTGTCTTTTATCGATAATAATAATATAATATATGCCATTTAGCAGACGCTTTTATCCAAAGCGACTTACAGTCATGTGTGCATACATTCTACGTATAGGTGGTCCCGGGAATCGAACCCACTACCCTGGCGTTACAAGCGCCATGCTCTACCAACTGTGCCACAGAAGTTTTTGCCAGTTATGATGTCGTTTAGTACCTTGAGTGTGGCTGAGGTGCACCCGTGACCGGCTCGGAAACCAGATTGCATAGCGGAGAAGGTACGGTGGGATTCGAGATGGTCAGTGACCTGTTTGTTGACTTGGCTTTCGAAGACCTTAGATAGGCAGGGCAGAATGGATATAGGTCTGTAACAGTTTGGGTCCAGGGTGTCTCCCCCTTTGAAGAGGGGGATGACTGCGGCAGCTTTCCAATCCTTGGGGATCTCAGACGATATGAAAGAGAGGTTGAACAGGCTGGTAATAGGGGTTGCGACAATGGCGGCGGATAGTTTCAGAAATAGAGGGTCCAGATTGTCAAGCCCAGCTGATTTATATGGGTCCAGGTTTTGCAGCTCTTTCAGAACATCTGCTATCTGGATTTGGGTAAAGGTGAACCTGGAGAGGCTTGGGCGAGGAGCTGTGGGGGGGGTGGAGCTGTTGGCCGAGGTAGGAGTAACCAGGCGGAAGGCATGGCCAGCCGTTGAGAAATGCTTGTTGAAGTTTTCGAATCATGGATTTGTCGGCGGTGACCGTGT
Organism: Oncorhynchus keta; assembly: GCF_023373465.1. Classification (NCBI taxonomy): domain Eukaryota; kingdom Metazoa; phylum Chordata; class Actinopteri; order Salmoniformes; family Salmonidae; genus Oncorhynchus; species Oncorhynchus keta. Next base: position 51,147,701 of record NC_068455.1, on the reverse strand, counting down.
TCCCTAGCCTCAGTGCAGTGGGCAGCTGGGAGGAGATGCTCTTGTTCAGTAAGGCCATTCTGCTGCCAACGTTTGTCTATAGAGATTGCATGGCTGTGTGTAATGAATGTGGCTGAAATAGCCGAATCCACTCATTTGAAGATGTGTCCATATACTTCTGTATAGTGTATGTTCAAAAAAGCAGAACTGTGTGCCAATTTCAATATTATAAACTCCCTTACTCTCCCTCTCTTCTACAGATGGAGTCAAGTAGTGCAGCCAAGATGAAGAACGACAAGGCGTGGAGGAACGTGTCTGAGGAGATCAAGAGGATCTTCAGTAGGTCTGTCCTGCAGCTCCAGGAGAAGGGCACCATGAAGCCCCCTCAAGCCAAGAAATTCCTCTGCTCTGGTATGTAGGCTACTCCTGTCTTCTTTTCTTCTCCTTCTTCTGTGTTTATTCAATGTTCTTCTTCATCTGTTTTCTTCTTAGCTTTTTTCCTTCTTCTACTAGGGTGTTGTATCTTGTGTTATTCAGTTCTGTGGTGTTCTCTTATTTACATAATAATGTTTATTGAGCTATACTGTATAACCAATATATGTTTGTTGGGTCCATTAATTGTGCCGAGAACATTTAACTGGGGGAGTAGTTCTCAGGCTTTAGTTAAATCAGTTAAGTAATTATTATGATTCTTTTATGGTAGTAATCAGTTTTCCTCAGTTTTCCAATGTGAATGTACCATCAGAGCATCTTCGGTTTAAAGACAAATACAGATAAGCCTTCTCATACAGCCCAGATATAACAATAAACAGATTTATCTAAATATTCATTGTCACCCTCTGTTTACAGTTTAAAGCATGTATGGTCTAGAGTGCTCCAAAAGTCTTCCAAATTGGGTCTAATTGGACTAAAAGTCACTATATTTGGGCTAATCTAATAAGCACTGATCTATTTGGGCACTATCATTTTGGGGGGCTCCCGAGTGGCACAGCGGTTTAAGGCACTGCATCTCAGTGCTTGATGCGTCACTACAGACCCTGGTTTGATTCCAGGCTGTATCACAACCGGCCGTGATTGGGAGTCCAATAGGGCGGTGCACAATTGGCCCAGCATCTTCCGGCGGGGGTAGGCCGTCATTGTAAATAAGAAATTGTTCTTTAACTGACTTGCCTTAAAAATGTTACTTTTAAAAATATCATCCATTCTGAGGATGAGAGAAAAATAAGTATATTCCAGGTATCTGCAATTCTTTGTAGGCCAGGCATTTGTACCTAGAGAGAAAGCAGCAACACACCTCATGGCAGTCTAATTTTTAATAAATAAATGGGGAGTTTCGAAGTTGTTTCTAACTATTTTCCCCTATTGAGCCATATACGCTGTGGACATTATAAATTCACACAAAGTCATTTCACCAAATCAAATCTTATTTGTCACATGAATACAACAGGTGTCGATCTTACAGTGAAATGCTTACTTACAAGCCCTTAACCAACAATGCTTTAAGAAGTTAAGAAGAAAAACATGATAAAGGAAAACTAATTATAATAATTAAACAGCAGCAGTAAAATAACATTAGCGAGGCTATATACAGTCGTGGCCGAAAGTTTTGAGATTGACACAAATATTAATTTCCACAAAGTTTGCTGCTTCAGTGTCTTTAGATATTTTTTGTCAGATGTTACTATGGAATACTGAAGTATAATTACAAGAATTTCATAAGTGTCAAAGGCTTTTATTGACAATTACATGAAGTTGATGCAAAGAGTCAATATTTGCGGTGTTGACACTTCTTTTTCAAGACCTCTGCAATCCGCCCTGGCATGCTGTCAATTAAATTCTGGGCCAAATTCTGACTGATGGAAGCCCATTCTTGCGTAATCAATGCTTGGAGTTTGTCAGAATTTGTGGGTTTTTGTTTGTCCACCCGCCTCTTGAGGATTGACCACAACTTCTCAATTGGGATTAAGATCTGGGGAGTTTCCTGGCAATGGACCCAAAATATCAATGTTTTGTTCCCCGAGCCAATTAGTTATCACTTTTGCCTTATGGCAAGGTGCTCCATCAAGCTGGAAAAGGCATTGTTCGTCATCAAACTGTTTCTGGATGGTTGGGAAAAGTTGCTCTCGGAATATGTGTTGGTACCATTCTTTATTCATGGCTGTGTTTACATTTACATTTAAGTCATTTAGCAGACGCTCTTATCCAGAGCGACTTACAAACACGGTATAGCTAGTTATAGTAACCACAACAAACACGTTATAGCTAGTTATAGTAACCATAACAAACACGTTATAGCTAGTTATAGTAACCATAACAAACACATTATAGCTAGTTATAGTAACATAACAAACACGTTATAGCTAGTTATAGTAACCATAACAAACACGGTATAGCTAGTTATAGTAACCACAACAAACACGGCATCTAGTTATAGTAACCATAACAAACACGGTATAGCTAGTTATAGTAACCATAACAAACACGTTATAGCTAGTAATAGTAACCATAACAAACACGTTATAGCTAGTAATAGTAACCATAACAAACACGGTATAGCTACGTTATAGTAACCATATGTTCTTAGGTTCTTAGGCAAAATTGTGAGTGAGCCCACTCCCTTGGCTGAGAAGCAACCCCACACATGAATGCTCTCAGGATGCTTTACTGTTGGCATGACACAGGACTGATGGTAGCGCTCACCTTGTCTTCTCCGGACAAGCTTTTTTTCCGGATGCCCCAAACAATTGGAAAGGGGATTCATCAGAGAAAATGACTCTACCCCAGCCCTCAGCAGTCCAAGTGCCTTTTGCAGAATATCAGTCTGCCCCTGATGTTTTTCTTGGAGAGAATTGGCTTCTTTTGCTACCCTCCTTGAAACCAGATCATCCTCCAAAAGTCTTCACCTCACTGTGTGTGCAGATGCACTCACACCTGCCTGCTGCCATTCCTGAACAACTCTGTACTGGTGGTGCCCTGGTCCCGCAGCTGAATCAACTTTAGGAGACGGTCCTGGCACTTGCTGGACTTTCTTGGGTACTCGGAAGCCTTCTTCACAACAACTGAAACACTCTCTTTGAAATTCTTGATGATCCGATAAATGGTTGATTTAGGTGCAATCTTACTGGCAGCAATATCCTTGCCTGTGAAGCCCCTTTGTGCAAAGCAATGATGATGGCATGTGTTTCCTTGCAGGTAACCATGGTTCACAGAGGAAGAACAATGATTCCAAGCACCACCCTCCTTTTGAAGCTTCCAGTCTGTTTTTCGAACTCAATCAGCTTGACAGAGTGTTCTCCAGCCTTGTCCTCGTCAACACTCACACCTGTGTTAACGAGAGAATGACTGACATGATGTCAGCTGGTCCTTTTGTGGCAGGGCTGAAATACAGTGGAAATGTTTTTTGGGGATTCAGTTATTTGCATGGCAAAAAGGGACACTGCAATTAATTCCAATTCATCCGATCACTCTTCATAATATTCTGGAGTATATGCAAATTGCCATAATACTAACTGAGGCAGCAGACTTTGTGAAAATTAATATTTGTGTCATTCTCAAAACTTTTGGCCATGAAGGTACCAGTACAGAGTCAATGTGCCGGGGCACCGGTTAGTTGAGGTATTTGAGGTAATTATGTACATGTAGGTAGAGTTAAAGTGACCATGCATAGATAATAAACAGAGAGAAGAGGCAGCATTAAAGAGGGGTCTGGATAGCCTTTTGATTAGCTGTTCATGGGTCTTATGACTTGGGGGAGGAAGCTGTTAAGAAGCCTTTTGGATCTAGATTTGGTACCACTTGCCATGTGGTAGCAGAGAGAGCAGTCTATGACTAGGGTGGCTGGAGTCTTTGACAATTTTTAGTGCCCCCAGTGATGTACTGGACCGTACACACTGCCCTCTGTAGGGCCTTGCGGTCTGGGGTCGAGCAGTTTCCATACCAGGCAGTGATGCAACCAGTCAGATGCTCTCGATGGTGCAGCTGTAGAAGCTTTTGAGGATCTGAGGATCCATGCCAAATCTTTTCAGTCTCCTGATGGGGGATTTGTCGTGCCCTCTTCACGGCTATCTTAGTGTGTTTGGACCATGACAGTTTGTTGGTGATGTGGACATCAAGGAACTTGAAGTTCTCAACCTGCTCCACTTCAGCCCGGTCGATGAGAATGGGGGCATGCTCGGTCCTCCTTTTCCTGCAGACCACAATCATTTAGTTTGTCTTGATCACGTTGAAGGAGAGGTTTTTGTCCTGGCACAACACAGCCAGGTCTCTGACCTCCTCCCTATAGGCTGTCTCATCGTTGTTGGTGATCAGGAGAGGCCTTTGTTGTGTCATTGGCAAACTTGATGATGGTGTTGGATTCGTGCCTGGTCATGCAGTCATGAGTGAACAGGGAGTACAGGAGGGACTGAGCACACACCACAGGGGCCCCCATTTTGAGGATCAGTGTGGCATATGTGTTGTTACCTACCCTTACCACCTGGGGGTGACCCATCAGGATGTCCAGGATCCATTTGCAGAGGGAGGTGTTTAGTCCCAGGGTCCTTAGCTTAGTGATGAGCTTTGAGGGCACTATGGTGTTGAACACTGAGCTATAATCAATGAATAGCATTCTCACATACAGTAGGTGTTCCTCTTGTCCAGGTAGGAAAGGGCAGTGTTGAGTGCAATAGAGATTGCATCATCTGTGGATCTGTATGTATCTGTATGGGTGGTATGCAAATTGGAGTGGGTCTAGGATTTCTGGGATAATGGTGTTTATGTGAGCCATGACCAGTCTTTCAAAGCACTTCATGTGGTCAGTAGTCATTTAGGCAGGTTACCTTAGTGTTCTTGGGCACGGGGACTATGGTGGTCAGTTTGATACATGTTGGTATTACAGACTCAGTCAGGGACAGGTTGAAAATGTCAGTGAAGACGCTTGCCAGTTGGTCAGCGCATGCTCGGAATACACGTCCTCGTAATCCGTCTTGCCCTGCAGCCTTGTAAATGTTGACCTGTTTAAAGGTCTTACTCACATCGTCTACGGAGAGCGTGATCACACAGTCATCCAGAGCAACTGATGCTCTCCTGCGTGCTTCAGTGTTACTTGCCTCAAAATGAGCATAGGAGTAATTTAGCTTGTCTGGTAGCCTCGTGTCACTGGTCAGCTCATGGCTGTGCTTCCCTTTGTAGTCTGTAATAGTGTGCACGCCCTGCCACATCCGACGAGCGTCAGAGACGGTGTAGTATGATTCAATCTTCGTCCTGTATTGATGCTTTGCCTGTTTGATGGATCGTCGGAGGGGATAACGGGATTTCTTATAAGCTTCCGGGTTAGAGTCCCGCTCCTTTAACACGGCAGCTCTACCCTTTAGCTCAGTGCGATGTTGACTGTAATTCATGGCTTCAGGTTGTGGTATGTACGTACGGTCACTGTGGGGATGACGTCATCGATGCACTTATTGATGAAGCCAGTGACTGATGTGGTGTACTCCTCAATGCCATCGTAAGAATCGCGGAACATATTCCAGTCTGTGTAGTTTAGTATCTGCTTCATCTCACCACTTTCTTATTGACCCAGTCACTGATGCTTCCTGCTTAGTTTTTTGTTTGTAAGTAGGAATCAGGAGGATAGAATTATGGTCAGATTTGAAAAATGGAGGGCAAGGAAGAGCTTTGTACACGTCTCTGTGTGTGGAGTAAAGGTGGTCTAGAGGTTTTTTCCCTCTGGTTGCACATTTAACATTTTAGTAGAAATTCTGAAAAACTGATTTAAGTTTTCCTGCATTAATGTCCCCGGCCACTAGGATTGCCACCTCTGAATGAGCATTTTCCTGTTTACTTATAGCCGTATACAGCTCATTGAGTGCTGTCTTCGTGCCAGCATCGGTTTGTGGGGGTATGTAGACAGCTACGAAATATACAGATGAAAACTCTCTTGGTAAATATTGTGGTCTAGAGCTTATCATGAGATACTCTATCTCAGGTGAGCAAAACCTTGAGACTTCCTTAGATGTCATGCAGCAGCTGCTGTTTACAAATATACATAGACCTCCACCCCTTGTCTTACCAAAGGCCGCTGTTCTATCCTGCCGAAAAAGCTTAAAACCCGCCAGCTGTATGTTATTCATGTCGTTGTTCAGTCATGACCTACACCACCCGATGTTACAGGAAGGCCATAAAGATCATCAAGGACATCAACCACCCGAACCACTGCCTGTTCGCCCCGCTATCATCCAGAAGGCGAGGTCAGTACAGGTGCATCAAAGCTGGGACTGAGAGACTGAAAAACAGCTTCTATCTCAAGGCCATCAGACTGTTAAACAGCCACCACTAACATTGAGTGGCTGCTGCCAACACACTGTCATTGACACTGACCCAACTCCAGCCACTTTAATAATGGGAATTGATGGGAAAGTATGTAAATATATCACTAGCCACTTTAAACAATGCTACCTTATATAATGTTACTTACCCTACATTATTCATCTCATATGCATACGTATATACTGTACTCTACATCATCGACTGCATCCTTATGTAATACATGTATCACTAGCCACTTTAACTATGCCACTTTGTTTACTTTGTCTACATACTCATCTCATATGTATATACTGTACTCGATACCATCTACTGTATGCTGCTCTGTACCATCACTCATTCATATATCCTTATGTACATATTCTTTATCCCCTTACACTGTGTATAAGACAGTAGTTTTGGAATTGTTAGTTAGATTACTTGTTGGTTATCACTGCATTGTCGGAACTAGAAGCACAAGCATTTCGCTACACTCGCATTAACATCTGCTAACCATGTGTATGTGACAAATACAATTTGATTTGATTTGATTTGACTTGGTGAAACATAAGATATTACAGTTTTTAATGTTTCGTTGGTAGGATATATGTGATCGTAGTTCGTCTATTTTATTATCGATTGATTGTAAGTTGGCTAATATGACCGATGGTAAAGGTAGATTACCCTCTCGGTGACTGATCCTAACAAGGCACCCGGATCTTTGTCCACGATACCTCAGTCTCTTTCTCCTGCGAATGACAGGGATGAGGGCCTTGCCGGGCGTCTTAAGTAAATCCTTCCCGTCCAACTCGTGGGAAAAAAAGAATCTCCAGTAGGCAGATTTCTATGTTTGATTCGTTCAAAGGAATAGCCAAGGCTTTTATGTAGCCTAAGTAAAAATACATTCAGTATGCCAGTTATTGACTAAACCAAGCTTCAAACAGCATTTCCATGCACTCACTTCTCTTCCCCTCCAGCCGCTCTCCCCTTCTTTTCTCTCCATTGCTTCTATAGCACGCTGCAGTGTGTTCGATACCACACAGAAGATGCTGGCAGAGTTTCAGTACACTAATAGAAAAAAGGGTTCCAAAACGGTTATTCGGCTGTCCCCATAGGAAAACCCTTTTAGGATCAAACCATTTTTAGTTTTAGGTAGAACCCTTTTGGATTTCATGTAGAACTCTGTGGAAAGGGTTGTATATGGAACCCAAAAGGGTTCTATTTGGAAGCGTAAGGGTTCTTCAAAGGGTTCTCCTATGGGGACAGCCAAAGAACCCTTTAAGGTTCTAGATAACAAGTTCTCAGTGTAGAGCTGGCTCTTTAGGGGTCTGTGATAAGGCTGCAATTCTGATTTATGTGATTGTATCAACCATGTTTCTCCTTAAACAAGGCATAGTGGGAACTAACTAAATCTAATCACAGACTAAAGACAGGCTAAAAAGGACTGCCTGAATCTGTGCAGCTTTACTAAAAGATTTGCAAACCTCAAAATGTGTCTGTTTTGAAGACAAGCGTCGGAGCACACAACAGCACCCAGTGCTTGCATTTTCAAGTTACTTTGAAAAGGGGTAGGCATGTTAGTAGCCTGGCTACTTCAGGGACACATTTTCAAATAACTTTGACCAATATTAGGACTCCAAATTATCTGTGGGTTTTATATAATGGCATTGGAAGCGCAAGGTTAGCCTAACTCCTCAGAAACATTATATAGCAAATGTCTTTATGGACAAAACTTTCAAACTTTGGATTGATTGATTGATTGTATGTTTGTTTTTCTCCCATTTTTCAGCCTTGGAGGATGAACTGGACTTCGCCTTGGGTAAACAAACGCCAGCCTTCCTCAAGAAGTGTGTCTGCTACATCCGCAAGATCTCCAACTTCGACCGACATGCCAAGCTCCCGGAGATGGCCAAGTACATGGACATCGTCGTCGCTGAGGACCGCGTCATGCGTAACCAGGAAGCCTACGAACGTCTCTTAAAAGTGCGGGATGAGTTTATCCCAACAGTAGTGGCCTCGTCAAACCTCCGTGTCTACTCCTCTGTGACGCACTGCGATATGAAGCTAGGCTACTCCCAAGAGGTGGAGAGCCACTACGTTGAAGGCTTGTGTAAACAGTTCTACGAGGATATGGTGGACATCATCCAGGCCACGGTCCAGCAGAACTTTGACACAGAGACGGACCCCCTGTACGATGAGATCCTCCAGCACCTGTCCCTGTGTAAGAACCTCTCTTCGTTCTACGATTATAAGAGCGAGACACTGGACCTGGTGCAGGAATATCTGCTACCGTCTAAGGAGAGTAGGATGAGCCCTCTGGTTGTTTACGGTGGGCCATGCACGGGGAAGACACTGCTGCTAGCAGAGGTGGCCAAACAGGTGAGAGTCATGCCAATGTACCGTGGGGGGTGGACTTTTGGTCTTTCGGACTTAATGGGACTTCCTGGTTTAGATAAATGTTGATTAAAAAATAAAACGATGGCTTTAGCTAGCACAACAGACATTCATTCTCTCTGTGTTTGTCTGTGTGAGTGTGTCCATCTGTGTGTATGCCTCCTTCTGTGTGCGAGAGTATGCAAGTGTGTGCGTGTGCTCGCTACACATGCATTATCCATCTGAATGTGTTTGTTCGCTACATGTGAGTCCTATGTTTGTGTATGCATGGATGTGTGCCTGTATCGCTGTGTGCCCATACATGTGTGTGTGTCAAGTAAGTGTTCACTCTCTGGCCTGTCTGTTGCTGGGCCATCTGGCTGCTCAGCCAGTCGGGCCCATTAGGGTCATTTTGCAGGGAGCCCACAGTGCAGTCACCCGGGGCGGCTCTACCCTGCTTCTCTCTTCAACCTTTATAATGGATGCCATAAAATTGCCTTTTTGTAAGATAAAGTGATTTACTTTATGAAATACGGGCACGGAACAAAGCTTGACTAAGCCACACATATTTGGGCACAAAGCCAAACTCTCACAGTGTCATTCTGCTGCTCCATTGTGTTAAATATTTCTCTCCTAATTCACTGAAAGGCAGGCAAGATGAGTGCTGAGGAGACAGGGATGAAACATGCTGTTTATAGATTAAGACAGAACAACGGTGGAAAGGAGAGGGATGATAGGAGTTAGAGAAGGACTGTGGTAGGCTACACTATCATAGTTGTGTACACAGACACAGTAAGATTATTTCACCTCTAATAAATCACGGTTGACACATAATTTATCACAGGTGAAATAGATTGTTCAGATCGTTGCTTCAAATACATAACTCCAGCAGTTGTCGCAGAGATCAGTGCTAGACATTAAAGTGGGATGCCCCTGTTTTTCTTGATTAGCTTTGTCTTGCTTCTGCTTCTGTGGCCTTCAGGAGTTGTACATTGCCAGGATGAGTGGGGAGGTGGTCTGTGTTTTTGGATAAGAGGAGTGATGGGGGAATGGAGGGAGGTATGGAATGATGGATCTGTTGACACAGCCTATCGCCCGGAGCAGAATCACAGATTTTTGTCACTACCGCTAATTCTGTCATCAAATCAAATGTATTTATATAGCCCTTCGGACATCAGCTGATATCTCAAAGTGCTGTACAGAAACTCAGCCTAAAACCCCAAACAGCAAGCAATGCAGGTGTAGAAGCACGGTGGCTAGGAAAAACTCTCTCGAAAGGCCAAAACCTAGGAAGAAACCTGGAGAGGAACCAGGCTATGTGGGGTGGCCAGTCCTCTTCTGGCTGTGCCGGGTGGAGATTATAACTGAACATGGCCAAGATGTTAAAATGTTCATAAATTACCAGCATGGTCAAATAATAATAATGACAGTAGTTGTCGAGGGTACAGCACCTCAGGAGTAAATGTCAGTTAGCTTTTCATAGCCGATCATTAAGAGTATCTCTACCACTCCTGCTGTCTCTAGAGAGTTGAAAACAGCAGGTCTGGGACAGGTGGCACGTCCGGGGAACAGGTCAGGATTCCATAGCCGCAGGCAGAACAGTTGAAACTGGAGCAGCAGCACGGCCAGGTGGACTGGGGACAGCAAGGAGTCATCATACCAGGTAGTCCTGAGGCATGGTCCTAGGGCTCAGGTCTTCCGAGAGAAAGAGAGAATTAGAGAGAGCATACTTAAATTCACACAGGACACCGGATAAGACCGGAGAAGTACTCCAGATATAACAAACTGACCCTAGCCCCCCGACACATAAACTACTGCAGCATAAATACTGGAGGCTGAGACAGGAGGGGTCAGGAGACACTCTGGCCCCATCCAATGATACCCACGGACAGGGCCGAACGGGAAGGATATAACCCCACCCACTTCAACCACCAACTTACCATCCTGAGACAAGGCCGAGTATAGCCCAGAAAGATCTCCTCCACGGCACAACCCAAGGGAGGGGCGCCAACCCAGACAGGAAGATCACGTCATGAGACCTGCCGTACACTCCTTGGAGTTGCCATGCACTCCACACACACACACGTGCTCACATATTTTCTCACACACGTCACACACACCGAGATACACAAACCAACTCACATATGCACATACATATTTGTACCACATATAGGCACACACACACAGACACACACATTGGCTCTCTCACACACTCTCACACACCCACACTTCTGTAGCTTATCTCAGAGCCTCAAGAACTTCTCCGAAAGTGTCAAATTATGTTTAATGATTCTAGGAATCACAGCAGGGGGCCTTCGTTAATTTCTGGAATTAAACTATGAATATGCATGAAACAGGGAGTAGCGCTGATTCATAAAATCTCTTTCATTATGGGAAAGTCATTGGGTGTTTTTATCTTAGCCTTGGTGCCAGTCGTTTTCTGCTCTCTTGCCAACTCCTTATGGAATTGTCATGCGAAACATGTTTGGCTTGACAATGACAATGGAGTAGGCAAAAGCACAAACCGATCTGGGAGCAGGGTGCTTCTATTTTACTCTTGAGTATGTTTTCATTTTCACTTGTTGTTTTTCTGTTTAGCTCATGGCCTTGGCAAAGCTTAAAATGTTCACAGGATTGAATCTCTTGAATAATGTATTAGTTCTACAAACTGAGTTCCTCCCCCTTTCTAACGTTCTCTCCTTTTGCATATTTTTGATACTGAATGTTACAAGATTTTAAACAACTAATTATTGTAATTTTGTTTTACCTTTATTTAACTAGGGAAGTCAGTTAAGAACAATTTATTATATACAATGATGACCTGCCAAAAGGCAAAAGGCCTCCTGCGGGGACGGAGGGGCTGGAATTAAAAATAACAATGTAGGGCAAAACATACATTATGAAAAGAGAGACAAGACAACACTACAGAAAGAGAGACCTAAGACAAAATTACAGCATGGCATCAACACATGACAACACAGCATGGTAGGAACACAACATGACAACAACACGGTAGCAACACAATATGCCAGCAGCACAACATGGTAGCACCACAAACATGATACAAACATTGTTGGGCACAGACAACAGCACCAAGGGCAAAACGAGAGAGACAATAATGCATCCCCAGAAGCAGTCACAAGTGTCAGTAGGAGTGTGATTGAGTCTCTGAATGTAGAGATGAAGATAAAACTGTCCAGTTTGATAGTTTTTTGCAGCTTGTTCTAGTTCCTAGCTGCAGCGAACTGAAAGGAGAAGTAACCCAGGGATGTGTGTGCTTTGGAGCCCTTTAACAGAATGTGACTGGCAGAACTGGTGTTGTATGTGGAGGATGAGGGCTGCAATCGGTATCTCAGATAGAGGTAGAGTGAGGCCAAAGAGGGTTTTATAAATAACCATCAACCAGTGGGTCTTGTGTCGGGTATACAGAGATGGCCAGTTTACAGAGGAGTATAGAGTGCATTGTTGTGTCCTATAAGGAGCATTGGTGGCAAATTTTATGGACAAATGGTATTGGACATCTAGATGCTCAAGAGCACCCTTATTGTACCTGTCGATCTATAAATTACATCTCCGTAATCTAGCATAGGTAGAACGGAACACAACATGACAACAACACGGTAGCAACACAATATGGCAGCAGCACAACATGGTAGCACCACAAACATGGTACAAGACCCACTGGTTGAAGCTTATCATCTGAATCAGGGTTAGTTTGACAGCTGGGGTGAAAGAGGAGCGATTATGATAGAGGAAACCAAATCTAGATTTAAATTTAGCCAGCAGCTTTGATATGTGCTGAGAGAAGGACAGTGCACCGTTTAGCCATACTCCCAAGTACTTGTATGAGGTGACTACCTCAAGCTCTAAACCCTCAGCGGTAGTAATCACACCTGTGGGGAAAGGGGCATTCTTCTTACTGAAACACATTACCTTTGTTTTGGAAGTGTTCAGAACAGTGTTAAGGGCAGAGAAAACTTGTTGGACACTAAAAAAGCTTTGTTGTGGAGTGTTTAACACAAAATCCAGGGAGGGGCCAGAGAGGCCAGCTAAGTATAAGACTGTGTCATCTGCATACAAATAGATGAGAGACCTTCCTACTGCCTGAGCTATGTTGTTGATGTAAATTGAGAAGAGTGTGGAGCCTAGGATCGAGACTTGAGGTACTCCCTTGACAGACAATGGCTGAGACAGCAGATGTTCTAACTTTATACATTGGCCACACACTCTGTGCACTGCTCAGTGCTGATGAGGGTGTGCATCTTGTCAGTTCCTACTCTACTTTTCTTTTTATGGCTATTTTTGCATTAATTATTACTTTGTTTACTGAGATGTGCAATAATTTCCTACGATCGACAAACACTGGATCATGAATTGAAATTATACTTATGCCATTTACTTTATGTTCATATTTTTATCTTTTTTATTTATTATTGTTGTTAACTTCTTAGGGCTGCAATCCCATTAACGGGATGATAGTGAAAGTGCAGGGCGCCAAATTCAAAACAACAGAAATCTCATAATTAAAATTCCTCAAACATACATGTATTTTATACTGTATTAAAAGTAATCTTGTTGTTAATCCCACCACAGTGTCCGATTTCAAATAGGCTTTACAGCGAAAGCACCACAAACGATTATGTTAGGTCACCACCAACTCACAGAAAAACCTGACTCATTCAGTTCTTATTCAGTCCCACAACACAGTAGTAGCCTCATTCAAGTTTCTAAAGACTGTTGACATCTAGTGGAAGCAACTTCATTCATATCCCACTGTGAATTCAATAGGGCCTGGGTTGAAAATCGACCAACCTCAGATTTCTCACTTCCTGTTTGGATTTCTTCTCAGGTTTTTGCCTGCCATATGAGTTCTGTTATACTCATTCAAATAGTTTTAGAAACTTCAGAGTGTTTTCTATCCAATACTAATAATAATATGCATATATTAGCAACTGAGATTGAGGAGCAGGCCGTTTACTCTGGGCACATTTCATCCAAGCTACTCAATACTGTCAATGCAGCCAAAAGAAGATTGTCGAGAAGGAACCTGCGGATAAACATTTTTTTGGACGGTGTGTACACCGTACATACGGCTAATGAAATTTGAAACTCCAACCATTGCATCATATCACGCCCCATGTCTTCCAAATAGTAATTCCAGCTCCCTCCTCTTTAGTAGAGCTTTATTTTGCCTGCTGATTGTTTATTGTCTCCTGAGTCAGGCAGGGTTATATGGGCTGCATACAGGATAATTATTGAAACTCATTTTAAAGTGTAATGTGTGGGAAATGATTGCAAAAAGCTTGTAAAAAATGACAAAAGTAGTTACTCCTAGAAAGATGACCCGTTCCTCAAAATGGAGAGCACTTTGAGATGTTTTGAGACTTTGGAAACGTTTTTTATAAATGCAATCCATTATTGACAACATAGTCTGGTCTGTTCTCTCTGTGTGTTGTGTCACAGAGCTCTTTCATGAAAGACATCTAACCTTGAGAATGTTGCAAAATCTATGTTCTCTCTCTTTGTTGTTTCCAGGCCTACACGTGGCTCCAGACAGAGATGGGTCCTGAGACAGACCCGGTTGTCATTGTTCGCTTTGTGGGCTCCTCCGAGTTCGCCACAAACCTGCGCACCCTCCTCCAGAGCATCTGCGAGCAGATAGCCATCAACTACCATTGCCTGATCCACTTCTTGCCCAACAAGATCCAGGAGATGAGGGAGCTGCTAGTCAACCTGCTGGGGGAGCCCTCTTTCCATCGGCCCCTGGTCATCATCTTGGATGCCCTGGAGCAGCTCTCGGAAGCCGACGAGGCCCGCGAGCTGTGGTGGCTCCCCGCCCACCTGCCTCGCACTGTCCGCATCGTGGTCTCCACTTTACCCAACAAACACGGAATCCTCCAGAAGCTCCGCTGTTTGATTCATGATGAAGGGCGCTACGTAGAGCTGGTGCAGCGGGACCGTAAGGCCTGTAGTCAGATACTGAAGCAGCAGCTGCTGGGGTTGAAGAGAAAGGTGACTTCGGGACAGCAGATCTACGTCAATGAAGCGCTGGCCAAGTGTACGCTTCCCATGTTTGTCAACCTCATTTACCAGGAGGTGGTGCATTGGCGCTCGCACAAGGATGTGGATGACAAGTCACTGTGCTCCACCGTGCACGAGAGCATCGAGCAGCTCTTCTACTCTGTGGAGAACAAGCTGGGGCAGCGGTTCGTATTCAGGTCACTGGGATACATCACCATGGCCAATGTGGGGTTAACGGAGGTAGAGCTGGAAGATATTCTGTCATTGGATAACAGTGTGTTGGGAGATATCATGGTGAGTTCAAATCTAAAAAACCCACTGAGGATCTCTTATGACCTGATTGCGAGGCTGAAAGAGGAACTGGAGGGGTACCTGCTGGAAAGGCAGGTGCATAATGTTACCCTGATGATGTGGGCCAACAGACACCTGCAACTCATCGCCCAGAAGTTGTATCTTAGCAACGAGGAAGATGTGCACCAGATGCACAGCCTCCTAGCCGAATACTTCCTGGGGGCATGGTCGGGAGGCAGGAAAAAGATCTTCCACTGTGACAACAACCACTTTGCCTCGCTTAACATCTCCCAACACAAGAATCCACACTCCCAGCAGCCATCCCACAAAGAAGCATCCACCGAGAAGTACTCCTATGACAGGCAGACCCCCGAGCAGCCCTGGGTGTTCCAGTGCAACCTTCTGGAGCCTGATATCTTCTTTGTCAACCACAGGAAGATGACGGAGCTCCTCTACCATCTAACTCGGAGCGGCCGCATGGACGACCTCGTGTACGGGGTTATCATGAACTTCAGCTGGCTCTACACCATGATCAAGATAGGGCAGTTTGAGAAGGCACTGACCGACATAGATGTAGCCTACAACTACTCCCAGGAGAAAGAACTCAAGTTTTTGGCCACCACGCTGCGCAGCATCAAGATCAAAGTGATGAAGAACCCGGCATCCCTGTCCGCAGAGCTGCAGCAGAGGCTCCTCCCTGTGGTCACCTCTTTACCCAAGCTCCAACACCTCCTCCTGGAATGCGACAAGGACGGCCCCAAATACTGCTCCATTGTGCCCCTCCACTCGTCCATGGATGTCACCTACAGCCCTGAAAGGCTGCCGCTGTGCTCCAGCTACATGCAGATCGTGGAGATCCTGCCCACCCTAGCCCCCAACATCGTACTTGTGGCCCTGGAGGATGGGTCTGTGAGCACATGGGATGTGGAGAGCAGGCAGCTCCTCCGGCAGATAGACACGGCCCATTCGGTTGTCCTGGGAATCAGGCTAACCAGCGACGAGAAGTACCTGGTTGTGGCAACCACCAAGAACACGCTACTCATATATGACAACCATAAGTCTTGCTTGCTGTCCGAAGTGGACATCAAGAACTCCAAGCACTGTGGTATCACAGGAGGGGTGGCCTTCATCAATGGGTTCACCCTGTCCAGCCATCATGCCTTGGCCTGGCTAGAGGCCAGTAAAGATGTCAATGTCATCGATCTGCTCTACGGCTGGCCCCTCTACCTGTTCCACTGCTGGTATGAGGTCACCTGCGTCCAATGCTCTCCAGATGGAATGTACGCCTTCTGTGGTCAGTACCTCAACACCACGTCCATCTTCCACCTGGGGACTGGGGACAAGCTAGGTACGGTCACGTCGCAGTTCTCCGGGGGATTTGTCAAGTCCATCTTGGTCCTGGACACCATTCACCAGATGGTGATGATCGATAATGAGGGGAGCCTGTCGGTGTGGAACACCAAAGAGATCACCAACCCCAGACTGGTGGAAGATTATGACTGCCGGGGGGATGAGAACGAGGTCGTAGGCATTGAGCTGTCAGAAGACCAGCGCTCCATCCTCATCTGCAAAGACAAGAGCATTGAGGTCCTGGACACCAAGTTGTGGAAGATGGCAGAGAAGTTCACGGCCAAGCATGCTGAGCGATTCGTGGCTGCAGTCCTCTCAAAAAATGGCCAAAGTATTGTGGCCTCCATGGAGAACACGTCATCCATATTTGTGTGGAGGAGAGACAGTGGGCAGTGCATGGCCAGCCTGATTGAGATCTCTGGGGCCATTGTCAAACTCATCAAGTCCATCCACCACAACCTGCTCCTGTCTGTGGCCAGCAGTGGAGTGCTATCAGTCTGGGACATTGACATCATTACAGCCATGTCCAACATTGACAAAACAGGCAAGAAGATTCAGAGCTTACAGCTTTCTGGCAGGGAGGACTTTGTGTTCACCATGGACGGCTCTGAAGCCATCCACATGTGGAACTTCAGCACAGGCTTCATAGAGACTGTCTTCAAGCATGAGGGCTTGGTGGAAAACTGTGTCCTGACATCCTCTGGGGAACTCATGGTGACGTCGGATGACAAGTGCAGCCAGTACATCTGGCACACGGCCACTGGCGAAAACATCTTTCGCATCAACGGACAGAAGATATCTCAGCTCCTGATGACCCACAATGACCAGTTTGTGGTTTCCCTCTGCGAACAGAACTGCTCCCGAGTCTGGAGGCTGGCCACTGGACACAAGGTGTGCAACATCCTGGTGACCCTACAGAATGCACTGATCACCACCGCAAACACCTTCCTAGTGGGGATCACAAAAAACAAGCTGCTCGCTGTTAGCCTCTGGTCAGGCAGTATTTCCAAGAAGTTTGTCTGTGACGATGGCATTAGCATTATCAACTTCAAACTCATTCCTGACTGCCCAGACTTTGTTGTCTTCATCACATCTACAGAGACTGTGTTTATATGGAGTGTGGCAGATGAGTCTGTCTGTAGACGGGTCCAGCTGCCTACTAACTTCCTAAAAAATCTGGAGGAGTTCCAAATTTCACCAAATGGGAAACTGGGAATCATCTCCAAAGGTGACGAGAACATTAACGTGTTGGATCTTCATAGCGGGAAGCTGAGACTTGTCCACGCCGCCGGTATCATCTGGCGGCAGAAGCTGTCGAGGGACGGGCGCTACCTGGTCTATGTCTGCTTCCGGAACAGTAATGAGGATGACGAGGTGGGCGTGGTGTCCAACCTGATCGTGATGCGTCTGGCAGATGGAAAGAGCATCGGGACATGCTCCCTCTACAAGACGCCCACCTTCCTCTGCCTGTCCCAGCGAGCGCTCAACATCATCATTGGCTTCGAGGATGGCAGCATTGGCACCTATACGGTGGTGGACAGGGTGGATGCCGCGCTCAAGATCAAGATTGCCACATCCAACAGTCGGCAGATCGTCAACAATGCCTCACAAAAGATAAGGCCCAAGTGTGGCAACCACGCCTTCAAGACCATTGCAGACTGCTTGTGGAGGGAGTCCACCGAGGTCTTCTCCAGGGATAGCCCCATCAACGTGTCTGACTCTGGGGAGGCTGAGACCACCATCCCCACCAAAAAGAACGAACTATTGCAGTGAAAGTGGGAGAGTGGAGCAATGGGCGAAGATTCTAGGTAGGTGGGATTGAGGTGGATGTATGAGGTTTCTCGGGGGGATGCAGTTTACTCTTGTTTACAGCCACCTGAATTAGCTGCAGATGTCAGTCTCCTGGGTACGAACTGACTACTACTATAATGCTGCACTCAAGTCATGTATGACAACCTTTATGGTATCGTTTTAGTTTTTTTCTTCACATGATGAAGTTGTTTTTTATGGTTTGAAAACTAGAATAAATATATAGAAAATATATATTTAATCTATTGTTTTGCCATTGTGTCATTTTGCATTTGAAGAACAAAATTGATATTTACATTTCTCTGTTTTACATATCCAAAGCCATTCCAGTGAGCTTGAATACTCTTCCTTATACATGCTTTTCTTAAGAAATATCTAGAGAGAGAGAGAGAGAGAGAGAGAGAGAGAGAGAGAGAGAGGTGTGTGTGAAATTAAGAGATATCATCAGTCAAGGATAACTCATCAGCACCCTAACATTTTTGTTTTCCAACATATTTCATTGCTCTCAAAGCAAACATTCTATTTGCCAAATTTCCGATACTAGTTTGATGTTTTGTTCTGTTGACAATGGTCCATTTTGTAAGGCTTATATAACTTACATCATGACCGAATTGTTTGAGTGCTTTACTGTGATTATGTTGAAGAATTATAGAGAAAATGTATTATCTTTACTAATGAAGACGTTTAAGTCCACTTATAATATATTGCCAGTTTAAGAGTATATTTGAATGTGTCCATATGGAAGCCAGTATATGCTATTATTGTATGTCATGTAACTTGAATTACTTTTAAAAACGTACAAGTTGGCGACACAATTGACATACTGGTAATGAATGTTTCTACTGTATTCTTTTTATGGTCAGGACTGACTTACCTGTTTAGAGATATTTATATTTTCATAAATGTTGTACTTGAATTTTGTTACAGTTGTTTAACTGGAGTTATTCTAACAGAAAAATATAAACTTATATCTGAAGCAATATGAAATAGTGTGTATGCATTGTTTGTACGGAACATTTTAATGTAATAAAATGGTTAACTTTTCGCCTCCAGACCTTTGTCATGCTTCTCATTGCAGCAGTCTGAGGTTGTTACTGATCATCTAGATCAGTGGGCCTCACACTGTGGGCCTCAAACTCAGTCTGGCTTTCAACTTACTCTTGAAGGTTGTAATAGTAGAATGCACAAGGTGCAATTTCGAAATTGGGTAGTGCATCATCAATTGTCATCTTGTCATGTCAGTCATTGCATACCTTAGAGAGCTATTTATAACTTGTCAGAAACGTCTAGCTCAACGCCACTTGATGTTCCCCAATGCTGGACTGTGGGCCTGAGTGAAAAATGTCCCGTCTAGACAACCTGAAATAGTGTGTTTTCCCCTCTGGTTAAGAATGTTTTTTCTTGCTGTTCTTGGCAATGGCCACACACAGGTGCATTATATGTACTCATTGAACATGAACTGATACCCCCCTTCTCTCTCTTTCTCTCATTTGGATAAACATTACACACACACACACAAGCAGAGATGTAACATTAGTTGATGGGTAAAGTAATTGCCCTGACCATTCTGCGCTCAGCTCCAGACAAGCGTGCTGTTGGACAGCGTCATTATCATTAGGTTATGTACAGAGCACCTGGAGCTCTCTGACACTGCCCTGCAGCTACAGCCACACACACACACACGCAGATCATGTGATTGGACGGCTGAAGCTTTTTGCTTTGGGCTACCAACTTAATTCTCTGAGGCCGGTGTCTGATCTGCTGTGTGCCAAGTGAGCAAGTGGCCATGCCTTCCATTGTAATGACGGAGGGTGAGCTCATGTCTTATGGCGTCCACGATAAATCCCTCTGAAAACAGAATGAGCTGGCTGCAGCAAGCACATTACTCATACACCAAAGACAGCAGCAGACTCCTCCACACACAAACACACAATAATTACAGTTTTTCAAACCGGGAGGGCTCGCTAGACCACAAATCTAACCTGTGTGTGTCTTTACAGTAGGCTATGCACAGTATGACATTATCTGTATTTACTCAGCCCTAACTCAGCCCTCACTGCCTTATTGTGTAGTCATATTGACACTTGAGCATAGGGGCCTTCTTTTGTCATCACCCTCTTTTTCCATCTTTCATTATACAACCTGTGATCAGAAGGGTTTGAATGTGACTCACCCTCACCACCTCATCTCTCTATCTCTCTTCTTACCTCTCTCTCTGCCGAGTACTAAAAGATTAAACCACCCAAGACTACATACAATATATTAATCATGAGGTGGGCCGAAATTTTAATCAAAGCTCTTCACTCCCTAGCTAGCCGCTTCGCTGTTGGGAAAAACAATCCCCTACATCCTTCTATAGATACAGCAAATCAGAGCCACCCATATAGAAAATACTATATTATACTATGTATTTACAATTGTATTCTACAGTATACTACAACATTCTATATCAATCAATCAATCAATCAAATGTATTCATAAAGCCCTTACTGCTCTTTAAATATGTTTGATATGTTCGTCAAAAGAAAGATCAGGGTCCAGATTAGCAGAGGTCATTCACAGTTTAATTTGAGACGACTGTACATCCATCGTGTTTTCCGAATGACATCATCTAAAGGTAGCATATATTGTGAAAAAAATAGTGGTCCTAGAACGGAACCTTGAGAAACACCAAAACTTACCGCGTAGACCAATTACAGTTTCCAATCTCTCCAAAAGAATGTGGTGATCAATGGTGTCAAAAGCGGCACTAAGGACTAGGAACACGAAAATAGACGCAGCGCCTTGGTCTGACACCATTAAAAGGTAATTTATCACATTCACGAGTGCGGTCTCGGTACTATGATCGGGTCTAAAACCAGACTGGAGCATTTCGTATACATTATTTGTCTTCAGGAAGGCAGTGAGTTGCTGAGGAACAGCTTTTTCCATAAAAACGAGAGGAATGGGTGCTTTATCAGGAGAGGCTTTAATACTGCTACTTTTAATGAGTTTGGTACACATCCAGAGCCGTTTAGGGAGCCGTTTATTATGTTCAACAAGCACAGGAAGAAGCTCTTTCATTATATTTTGAATATGGGGGGACCTTTTTGGCCATCTAAAGCACATTTTCTGCATTTCTACACAATCCAATGTGTCTATTTAGAAGCAAAGAAACCCACAGTCATCAAGCTAATTAATCATCATTAAATATGTTTAAGTGATTGATGAGACTGAACTAGATCAAATGTAATTAAATAATCAATATTGTGTGGCACCTTTAACCAATAGCCTAACAAATTAACAACTCTTAACAAAATACAAAGACTTTTAATTGTCTTTATTAAGACATCCTCCATGTCAAATTACAGCCAGACTGCCCAGCCAGCCCGAGACGCTTGCATTCCTGACCCCCACCAGTCTAGAATAAAACTCAACTCTCTCCCAAAACAATCTGCATCCCACATTTCCCTTGGACTCAGCAAAATCTTTGAAATTGTTGCATGTTGCAATTATATTTTGTTCAGTATAATTCATATCATAGGCCTAGTAGTACTGTAGAGCTCTTTTTACTTGCACACAATATAGCTGGATCGCCCCATCCTGTCCCTAGGGATCCACGCCCTGTAGCGCTCCAAACCAAAACACCCCACTCAGCTTGAGGATCTTCGTGAAACATTCATTATTGGTTTTGGGGTTTGTTAGGCTACGGCCAGGGTGACAACCCATAAGACGGCAGACCCCCAGGGTCAGGACTGAGCAGCCGAGCAGATGTCTCCCCTGACATGGGCATGTTTTCAATACAGACTCCTTTTGTTGTACTGTATTCCATATAAGGCATTCAGACCTAATGAAAGCTACCCTGTAAACCCTTAATCTTGAAAAAAATGTAATCTTTGTAAATTATATCATAAATAGGACTGATGGAGTTATGTCGCACATGCAGCTAACTCAAGTATATGGAAAAGTCTGCTCTTCCCAAAATTACAACCAACTAATTGCAGCATTACCGCAAAAATGGAAGAGGCAAGTGGAAGGGGGATAAGTAAGGAACTTGTCTGCCGGCCCTGCATTAAAAACCAACATTGATTAAAGCAAATTTTGATAATTAAAAATATATAGCAGCTTCTTATTAAGGACCAAAAAATTGACAGCTGTGCCATATAGATTGCAAAATAGTTGGGAAGAGATTTTCAGTATACCAATTCCATGGCACATGGTTTATGAATTGACACGCAATATGACACCGGATTTCAATTTAAATTATTGTACAATATTCTTGCAACCAATAGAATGTTATGTATATGGGGGAAACAACCTTCCCAGCTCTGCAGATTTGCTGCGAGGAGGCAGAGTCATTTGATTATTTATTTGGGTACTGTCCATATGTAGCTCGTTTTTGGTCACAGGTCCAGGAATGGCTGAAGATTTGCAACATTTACCTGGCGACAACGCTGCAGATAGTAATCGATCAATAATATAATAATACGTTTATCAAAAATGTTTATCTTTAATTTACAATCTGTAGAAACTATGAGAATAGAAAGGTTCAGAACTTATGTGAAGCATCACAGCACAGATGAAAAATATAAGGCAAATAGAAATTCAATATGGCAGGTGTTAAAGAAGAAGTTACTACAGGTCTGTGAGAGCCAGAAATCTTGCTTGTTTGTAGGTGACCAAATACTTATTTTCCACCTTAATTTGCAAATAAATTCATTAAAAATCCTACAATGTGATTTTCTGGATTTTTTTTTCTAATTTTGTCTGTCATAGTTGAAGTGTACCTATGATGGAAATTACAGGCCTCTCTCATCTTTTAAAGTGGGAGAACTTGCACTATTGGTGGCGGACTAAATACTTTTTTGCTCCACTGTATATAATACGTATAAACTGGAAGTATATAAGCCTAAGTGTTATTGTTTGTTAGTTTACTCCAACTAGGGGAGGGGTGGTAGGGTTTGCAGGAAATATATTTTATATTTTCAAAAGAAATCTATGTAAATATATATGTGTGTATATGTATGAGTGTTTGTATGTATGTTTATGTATGTGTATATGTATGAGTGTTTATATATACAGTTGAAGTCGGAAGTTTACATACACTTAGGTTGGAGTCATTAAATCTTGTTTTTCAACCACTCCACAAATGTCTTGTTAACAAACTATAGTTTTGGCAACTACTACTACTAAAACTTCTACTTTCTGCATGAAACAAGTAATTTTCCCAACAATTGTTTACAGACAGATTATTTCACTTGTAATTCACTGTATCACAATTGCAGTGGGTCAGAAGATTACATACACTAAGTTGACTGTGCCTTTAAACACTTTGGAAAATTCCAGAAAATTATGTAATGGCTGTAGAAGCTTCTGATAGGCATCATTGACATAATTTGAGTCAATTGGAGTTGTCCCTATGGATATCTTTCAAGGCGTATCTTCAAACTCAGTGCCTGTTTGCTTGACATTGTGGGAAAATCAAAAGAAATCAGCAAAGACCTCAGAAAAAAATGTAGACCTCCACAGGTCTGGTTCATCCTTGAGAGCAATTTCCAAACACCTGAAGGTACCACGTCCATCTGTACAAGCAATAGTACGCAAGTAAAACACCATTGGACCACACAGCAATCATACCGCTCAGGAAGGAAACCGGTTCTATCTCCTAGTGATGAATGTACTTTGGTGCGTGAGTTACTGGCTTACTAGGGCTCTTTCATACCGTCCCTAGGAAGGGTGCGTCACTTGAGTGGGTTGAGTCACTGATGTGATCTTCCTTTCTGGGTTGGCGCCCCCCCTTGGGTTGTGCCGTGGCGGAGAACTTTGTGGGCTATACTCGGCCTTGCCTCAGGATGGTAAGTTGGTGGTTGAAGATATCCCTCTAGTGGTGTGGGGGCTGTGCTTAGGCAAAGTGGGTGGGGTTATATCCTTCCTGTTTGGCCCTATCTGGGGGTGTCCTCGGATGGAGCCACAGTGTCTCCTGACCCCTCCTGTCTCAGCCTCCAGTATTCATGCTGCAATAGTTTATGTGTCGGGGGGCTAGGGTCAGTTTGTTATATCTGGAGTACTTCTCATGTCCTATCCGGTGTCCTGTGTGAATTTAAGTATGCTCTCTCTAATTCTCTCTTTCTTTCTCTCTCTCGGAGGACCTGAGCCCTAGGACCATGCCTCAGGACTACCTGACATGATGACTCCTTGCTGTCCCCAGTCCACCTGGCCGTGCTGCTGCTCCAGTTTCAACTGTTCTGCCTGTGATTATTATTATTTGACCATGCTGGTCATTTATGAACATTTGAACATTTTGGCCATGTTCTGTTACAATCTCCACCCGGCACAGCCAGAAGAGGACTGGCCACCCCACATAGCCTGGTTCCTCTCGAGGTTTCTTCCTAGGTTTTGGCCTTTCTATGGAGTTTTTCCTAGCCACCGTGCTTCTACACCTGCATTGCTTTCTGTTTGGGGTTTTAGGCTGGGTTTCTGTACAGCACTTTAAGATATCAGCTGATGTACGAAGGGCTATATAAATACATTTGATTTGATTTGAAAGGGATATCAACCAGATTCCTTTTTCTATGGCTTCCCTACTGTGTCTACAGCCAATAGACACAGTTTCAGACTTTTATTTTGAAAAATGAGCGTGAACGACAACATTGCATCAGTGGTCAGGTGGTGGCTCTCAGAGTGATTTGTGCGTAATAGACAAAGAAGGCCATTGTTCCTCTCGCTCTCCTACTGAAAAGCCAATTGTCCCGGTTGATAAATTATCTAATAGATATTTGAGGATTGATTATAAAATATAAATATAAATATAAAATACGTTTGCCATGTTTCTGTCTATATTATGGATCTAATTTCGGCATTGTCGTGGCCGCAATTTCCGGTGGATTTCGCAACAAAATGTGGACAAGAAACTGAGGTATTTCGGCTATAAAAATAATATTTATGGAACAAAAGGAACATTTGCTGTCTAACTGTGAGTCTCGTGAGTGAAAACATCCGAAGCTATGCTAGGCTATCGATAAACTTCGATAAACTTACACAAACGCTTGTCTTGCTTTGGCAGTAAAGGATAATTTCAAAATCTGAGATGACAGGGTGATTAACAAAAGGCTGTGTTTCACTATATTTCACTTGTGATTTCATGAATATTAATATTTTCTAGTAATATTTTTTGACCGTTGCGTAATGCTAATTAGTGTAGTTGATGACAATTCTCCCGGATCCGGGTTAACAAGGCTAATCTGAAAACAAGACTCCCTAAATTGTATCAGGATATCGATTGCGCAACCAGGGCTGGTAAAACCCTAGATCATTGTTATTCTAACTCCCCCGCCCTCCTTTCGGAAAAGCTGACCAAGACTCCATTTTGTTGCTCCCAGCCTACAGACAGAAACTAAAACAAGAAGCTCCCACGCTCAGGTCTGTTCAACGCTGGTCTGACCAATCTGATTCCACGCTTCAAGACTGCTTCGATCACGTGGATTGGGATATGTTCCGCATTGCGTCCAACAACAACATTGACGAATACGCTGTTTCGGTGAGCGAGTTCATTAGACAGTGCATTGACGATGTAGTACCCATAGCAACGATTAAAACATTCCCAAACCAGAAACCGTGGATTGATGGCAGCATTCGCGTGAAACTGAAAGCGTGAACCACTATTTTTAACCACGGCAAGGTGACCGGAAACAAGACCGAATACAAACAGTGTAGCTATTCCCTCCGTAAGGCAATCAAACAAGCTAAGTGTCAGTATAGAGACAAAGTAGAGTCGCAATTCAACGGCTCAGACACAAGAGGTATGTGGCAGGGTCTACAGTCAATCACGGATTACAAAAAGAAAACCAGCCCCGTCGCGGACCAGGGTGTCTTGCTCCCAGATAGATTAAATAACTTTTTTGACCGCTTTGAGGACAATACAGTGCACTGACATGACCCGCTACCAAAACCTGCGGACTTTCCTTCACTGCAGCCGACGTGAGTAAAACATTTAAACGTGTTAACCCTCGCAAGGCTGCAAGCCCAGACGGCATCCCAGAGAGCATGCGCAGACCAGCTGGCTGGTGTGTTTACGGACATATTCTAATCAATCCCAGTCTGCTGTTCCCACATGCTTCAAGAGGGCCACCATTGTCCCTGTTCCCAAGAAAGCTAAGGTAACTGAGCTAAACGACTACCGCCCCGTAGCACTCACCTGGGTCTCGACCCTGCCCTGTGCAACTGTGTACTGGACTTTCTTACGGGCCGGCCCCAGGTGGTGAGGGTAGGATACAACATCTCCACACCGCTGATCCTCAACACTGGGTCCCCACAAGGGTGCGTTCTGAGCCCTCTCCTGTACTCCCTGTTCACCCACGACTGTGTCGCCTCCAAATCAATCATCAAGTTTGCGGACGACACTACAGTGGTAGGCTTGATTACCAACAACGACGAGACGGCCTACATGGAGGAGGTGAGGGCCCTCGGAGTGTGGTGTCAGGAAAATAACCTCATACTCAACGTCAAAAAAACAAAGGAGATGATTGTGGACTTCAGGAAACAGCAGAGGAGGTACCCCCTATCCACATCGACGGGACAGGGTAGTAAGTTTTAAGTTCTAAGTTTTAAGTTCCTCAGCGTACACATCACGGACAAACTGAATTGGTCCACCCACACAGACAGTGTCGTGAAGAAGGCGCAGCAGCGCCTCTTCAACCTCAGGAGGCTGAAGAAAGCACAAACTTCTACAGAGGCACATTCACCGCCTGGTACGGCAACTGCTCCGCCCACATCCGCAAGGCTCTCCAGGTCTGCACAACGCATCACCGGGGGCAAACTATCTGCCCTCCAGGACACCTACACCACCCTATGTCAGGCCATAAAGATCATCAAGGACAACAACCACCCGAGCCACTGCCTGTTCACCCCGCTATCATCCAGAAGGCGATATCAGTACAGGTGCAAAGCAGGGACCGAGAGACTGAAAAACAGCTTCTATCTCAAGGCCATTAGACTGTTAAACAGCCACCACTAACATTGAGTGGCTGCTGCCAACACACTGACTCAACTCCAGCCACTTTAATAACGGAAATTGATCAAAATTAATGTAAAAAAATGTCACTAGCCACTTTAAACAATGCTACTTAATATAATGTTTACATACCCTACATTAGTCATCTCATATGTATATGTATATACTGTACTCTATATAATCTACTGCATCGTTATGTAATACATGTAGCCACTTTAAACTATGCCACTCTGTTTACATACCCTACATTACTCATCTCATATGTATATACTGTTCTCTATACCATCTACTCCATCTTGCCTATGCCGTTCTGTACCATCACTTATTCATATATCTTTATGTACATATTCTTTATCCCTTTACACTTGTGTGTATAAGGTAGTAGTTTTGGAATTGTTAGGTTAGATTACTCGTTGGTTATTACTGCATTGTCAGAACTAGAAGCACAAGCATTTCGCTACACTCGCATTAACATTTGCTAACCATGTGTATGTGACAAATAAATTTGATTTGAATGGAGAGAAAAGAGCGAAAAAACCACATGAATACATATAGAAAGAAATACCTGTATCCTGCCAGTGATTGAATGATTTTAGTTGAATGAAAAGCATTATATGATGTGATATAGAGGACACAGTGAAAGTCTATGGAGCGGCAGACAGGGCTACTTTTGAATATCCCTTCTGCACTACTCCAACTTACATTAGAAGACTACATGAATACAGAGGTTACATCCCAAATGGTACCATATTCCCTACATAGTAGTCTACTTTAGACCAGCTATCTATAGACTCTGGTCAAAAATCGTGTACTATACGGAGAATGGGGTAGAAACATCGTAAAGCTCATCTGTAACGTTTCCCTTGTTGCACTTCTGGATAACGTTGTGTGAGCAGGAGACTCGTCGTCTCATCTGCTTGCGGTTTCCCCCAAAACTAAGACATTTTGATCGATCTCGCCGGAACCTAATGTAGCTACGGTTAGCACCTGTAGCTATTTAATGGAATGAACGACGACAATATGAGCTTGTCATGCGGCCCTGCATAGTGAGTAAATTCAATAACTAGCAACAATAACTGTTCTCCAGTCCAAAATGTTAGATAGCTAACGTTACTGGCATTGGCTAGCTAGCTAATGTTAGCTACTGTAGCTAGAAACTGTCCTTAAATTAACGTTAACGTTATCATTACAACTCCATCAAATTGATTTAACGTAATAACATTTCAATCTAATCTATGCGATAGTTTGTTAGCTCGCTACCGCGTTAGATTCATTTGCAGCTATAGCTAAACCAACACATTACCGATAGCTATAGGCAACCAACGGCACGGTAACGTTAGCTTGCTAGCTACAGTATAACTTTAGCTATATTTTAATGTTAATGTTAGTCAGCATTTACAAACGTGTAGATAGTTGAATTCAGTGACAATTAGATGTAATAATAATAGATAGTCACCCAATTTGACAGCTTGTAGCTAACGTTACTGGCAACACAGGCAACCCAACTGTCAAATAAGTCTGAGCCTTGCCAGTGTGAGCTCGCTAGGTGTCCATGTGACCTTAGTTTCGCGCACTAGCTTTGATCCTGGCTGTACTGATAGTTTTCTGATATTCTTCTAATTACCTGTAGATAACAACCCTCAATTATTATTAACATTTCATTAATGTATTTTATTGCAATTATATGAATGGATCATTTGAAGTGGTGGCTGCATGCATGCTATACTGGGTCAGTTTGTAATTCAAGCCTATTTTGTATAAAATTGCTTTATTATTCCTAGTCCAGATCTCCCCATTTATTGATTACATTTCTTCCTCCATCAAATGTAGGCATATTCCCTTACCCCCGTGTGTATTATAGAGAACATAATATTTGATGTATGAATGTAGCCAACTGTTTATTGATTAGTTTGATTCATTTTAAGCAATTTGGCATCACAGCATATTTTAGTAACTTTAAGATTTGCATGATAATTAAAAAATGTTCATGAGTAAAATGTTCACTTCTCCAACGTGTTTTAAAGCATTGTCATGAGACGCAATGTGGATGAATGATTCAGTGATTTACACTGCAAACTCATTTCTTCGGATTTCTCATCTTCTACACATCGCAGTAGAGCGGCTAATTGGTTTATAATTGACACCTGCACTTGTATTCATTATTTAATCATAGGCTTTATACATATTTTCTGATAAAAAAAATATCGCGAACCATGACATATGGTTATATATAAAATATTTTCGCACTTTCGCCGACGTTCTAAATGGAACACGATCTACTGACGAGATATCGCTGTCAGGCCGACGTCGGAGAGATTGTATGTGTGCTGTCTGGATTCTTATTTAAAAAATGGAACTGGTTAAGTCACAGGTGACAGGGCTGTGTCACTGTCATGTAAAAGGAAGTCAATTGTCTATCTGTGCATAAATGAGATTGAACAAAACAAATGCACATTATTTTAGCACCTAATAGGACCTTATGTAAATGTTTATGTGCAGTAGCTCACTTTTTACGCGCACGAGCGACTTCGAAGTCACATGATCGCTCATTGAAGCCATGCAAACTCTAGGCAGCCCATGTCCAGGCCTTGCTTAGACTAACATCAAACATTCAAATATCCGTGCTTTGCCAGTGACATGGGACATAGTAGTCACGGTGAACT
Source organism: Oncorhynchus keta (assembly GCF_023373465.1). Lineage (NCBI taxonomy): Eukaryota > Metazoa > Chordata > Actinopteri > Salmoniformes > Salmonidae > Oncorhynchus > Oncorhynchus keta. The sequence goes on along the minus strand of NC_068455.1, from coordinate 51,117,947 downwards.
TTTCCTTCGCAGCGACAGACGGCAACAAACACGACAAGGAAAGGAAATATCATAGTCAAATATTAACCGAATATGCTACCTTCACTTTTCGGATGGTTTGAACTTTTATCCGTGAATTGTTGATACTACAGCGAAAGGGTGCCCACACCTTCAGTTAGCGCGACAGGTAAAGTCTCTCTCCATCTCCTCTGCTAAGTAGTAGAAGACTAGAAAAATGTTATTACACGTTTATAAGTCACGCATTGACAACAACAACAGTGGAAAGTAGTTGTTGTTATGACAGGCCTATGGCTATTTACAAAGACGCACAAAGCAGGTTTGCACACATGTTGCGCGAGTTTCAAAGGCTTCCCATCGCATTTCCATGGTTAAATTTAAATCCTTGAACAATATTTGCATGTATACAATTTATAAGATCAACTTTGGAAATGCAGTTATTGAAAATAAAATACGTTTTGTTTTAGTAAGTACTGCACTAACACAAGAGAATGAGGGATGTCAAAGAATTAAGAATGTAATTAAGGCTATTGGTTTAAAGTGTGTATGTGGGTGTGGGTGTGTGTGAGTCTAAAATGGATTTGACTTTAACTATATGCCAAAAATGTGTATTGACCTGTTGAATGCCATTTAGTTGGAGACTGAAAAGAGACAGGGATAGATGGTTGTGTGACGTATGGTAGGCCTATATGATATTAACATGTGCAGAGCTCACCCCCCATAACAGTGATGAATGGGCAGGTCTTATTTAATGTTGGCAATAGCAGTTAAAAGAATAGCAGTTAATTAAGTTAATGATTTAACAGTAATGGTCCATTGAAATCAACTAAAAGCTGTTTGCTTGGCCTTGGGCACTGTTTGCACTTCAGTAACAACCTCAGCCATGTGAACTTCATATCTATCAGCTGTTACAAATCTCATCAATCTGCCAAATGTAGGCCTAGCTATTTCAATATGTGGATCATTCAGTACACCACGATTGTGTGTTTCACAGGTAGTGAGGCTGCTGTACACACATAGAACTGACCTCATAGGTATGGGTGTTGTTGAAAATACTCTGCGACATAATGTCATTGGTAAAGGCTACGCATCAGTGCAATGTTGATCAGTGTGGCTCTCTCCTGCCTAAGAACACCTTACGTTGAATAAGAAGAAGACGAAGCAGAAGAAGAAGTGTCCTAGTGCCCATCCTACCCTTCTTGTAACCAAGTGACAACCAGGAAGTGTCAGCAGGGTCCATTTGCCCTTGGCAACAGATCTAGGATCAGCTTACCATCCCCTATAATGTTAGGATGAGAACACTGAACTGACCTTAGATCACTAACTTCCTATTAAGTGGCTCTGTACTGAGACCAACAGCCGGTTTGTTGGCACTACGGGGGTAGTGGGGTTGGGTGATAAGAAATGCTGATAAGAGTTTGAGAGAGAGAGCGAGAGAGAGGAAATGCCCAAGGCCATTTAAAAGGGGTGTTTGGGGAATACACACAAGCACACAAACATTTGTATGCATTGTTTGTACCTAACATTTTAATGTAATAAAATTGTTAACTTTTCACCTCCAGACCTTCGTCATGCTTCTCATTGCAGCAGTCTGAGGGGTTGTTACTGATCGTCTAGACCAGTGGGCCTCAAACTGTGGTGCGCCCCCAATCAAAAACAATGTATTTTTAAGGAACTCAGTCTGGCTTTCAACTTACTCTTGAAGGTTGTAATAGTAGAATGCACAAGGTGCCATTTCGAAATTGGGTAGTGCATCATCAATTTTCATCTTGTCATGTCAGTCATTGCATACCTTAGAGAGCTATTTATAACTTGTCAGAAACGTCTAGCTCAACACCACTTGACGTTCCCCAATGCTGGAAGGTGGGCCTGAGTGAAAAAGTTCCCGTCTAGACAACCTGAAATAGTGTGTTTTCTCCTCTGGTTAAGAATGTCTTTTCTTGCTGTTCTTGGCTCCAAACAGCCACACGCAGGTGCATTATGTGTACTCATTGAACATGAACTGATACCCCCCTTCTCTCTCTTTCTCTCATTTGGATAAACATTACACACACACACAAACAGAGATGTAACATTAGTTGATGGGTAAAAGTAATTGCCCTGCCCATTCTGCGCTCAGCTCCAGACAAGCGCGCTGAAAATTTAACAACACTGTTGGACAGCGTCATTATTACTAGGTTGTGTACAGAGCACCTGGAGCTCTCTGCCCCTGCCCACACACTGCACACACACACACAAACATTGTGTCTATATGGCCTCACCACACCTACCCACGTAACAAAAATACTACAGTTTACTATTTAATACTATAGTATTCTGTAGTAAACTGTAGTATACTGTAGAATACTATACTATACTTTGTAGTATCCCTTGAGCATGTAGTGCTTACTATATAATTTTGTAGTGTACTGCGGAATACTATACTACACACTGTAGTGTTGTCATGATAACAATATTGCAATACTATGATACCAGATTTTCCTTGGCAAAAAAAGAATACCTGAAGCATAATAAACTCTATGGTCCTTTAAAACCTACTTTTGTAATATATTGTGTGCTATAGCTTGCAAAATAAACAAATGTGACTCTTGGTGACAACATAAGGCTGTTTTTCTAACATTGTGATTGTTTTCCTCAAGTAATGTAGTCTGCTTCATGTTTTGTTTCCTTTCACTCTTTACTTCCTAGCATCACGATATTGGTATCGTGACAACACTAAAACTGTAGTATCCCTTGACCGTGTAGAGCTTACTATAGAATGTTCTAGTATGCTGTAGAATACTATATTAAATACTAGAGTATTATCCGCAAAAAAACACTGTAGTAAATACTACAGTAATGTCCCCAAAAACACAGTTTTTAAATATATAATAATACAATATGATCTAATTTGCATATGCTGCACCTATTCCCATCCCTCATATGCAGCCATGAGTGAAAAACCTACATGTATATTATAGACCGCAGGTTATAGATAAAAGCAGAAGTGCCGAACTATCTGTTCAGACTCCAGTCATACATTCCCACAGGTTATGGATAATTTCCTCTTAGTATGTGACTAGTAGGTTTCTTCAAGGAGAAACCCCCCACTTCTATGTCAAAGATAATAAAAGAAAAAACACTGTTGTAAATACTACAGTAATATCTGCAGAAACACAACAGTAATTATTATAGTATATACTATAGTTTGTACTATAGTAATACTACATTATTTATACTATAATACACTTTACTACAGTATACTACAGTCATGTCCACAAAAACACTACAGAGAATACTACAGTAGTGTCTGCAAAAACACTACAGTGAATACTATAGTATAGTTCCGCAAAAACATTACAGTGAATACTATAGTATATAAATATGGTAATACTACAGTATTTAGAGCATAGTAACATAGTATACTTTTTTCATATGGGTATCACCCAGTGTGTTGCATGATTATGGCCATTGGTAACATTTCAGTGATAGTGAGTTTTACATGGGCTGTGTCAGTGTCAAATAGCGTACATAATGTTAAAAGTCACCAATTTTACTTGACACAGCTTTTTACAGGACAAAAATAATTTTATAGACCAATTCCTGTATCCTGGAAGTCAATACTGATGTGTGTGTTCGTTATGTATTGTGTGTATTTGATAATCTAATGAGGTCCTATTGCAATCTCATGAGACCACATTTTGTGTACTTTAGTCGTCATGACATATCACCATGGCTACGGGCACCAGGGTAACCCATCTGGCCTTACCTGGCCTTATTCAAATGAACCCACTTTTAATGCTGCGTCATTGTGTGTTCATGGCTCACATTTCGCTTCGCAAAAAAATCTGTAGGCTGATGACTTTTAGACTGAAGCATTATATCTGTGAAACGTATTATGATGGCATCACAAACTACAATATTGTGTTTACTTAATTCAGTCACAGTATCAGCTTTTCTGTGAAAGTGCTTTGGTTATCAAGAGCGAGATAAGTCTACGCAAAGCTTGTGGCAAGGAAGTATAGGCTTGTTAAACTCTCACACACATCTAACTGCCAAATGCCATATACAGAAGAACAAGAGTGAATGAACTGGTAAGAGGCATGGATTTTGAGTAATTTCGTAGGGTCTTAAACACCATAAAGTTGATAAGAGCGGTCCAAAATGGCCCTCCTATGAAGAAAATATGGGCTGTTCTATAAAAACACACTATCCACACACACACTGATGCTTGCACACAAGCACACTGTACTCTAAGTTACAGTATATATTTTCAATGTATTACCACAAGCCGACCTTTCTAAAGGTCTACAGGAGTCACATAGTGACATTCTGTTCTTGTCTTCCATCTCTCTGTGTGAATAGTCAAAGGGCCCTTATTTCATTTGTTTGATACTGTAGCTCGCTGGGGGCCTTTTACAGTGGAGAGATTGAGATATTTCACATTAAAACTTTTACAGCTTATATTATTGCCCATTATTGGCCAAATTCTAGCAGATCCCCAGCGTCTCATTAAACAAGCTCTCAGAGGAGAGTTTCAGAGACTGATATTCAACGTCTATCTCTCAGAGAAAATATTCTGATGAATAATTATAACATGAAAAATAAATGTTATAGCCCTGTGTTTTGTACATTATGCTACCTGTATTTTGTCTTATTTGGTATGGTGAAATGTTTGGACTATCAACACGAACCTGCAGTGTAACAGATATGGTGGATGGCTTTCAGCTATTTCAGATAAAAACAACAATCAACACAGCTATGCCCTGTGACGAACCATCAAACAGGCAAAGCGTCAATACAGGGCTAAGATCGAATCATACTACACCGGCTCCGATGCTCGTTTTATGTGGCAGGGCTTGCAAACTATTACAGACTACAAAGGGAAGCACAGCCGCGAGCTGCCCAGTAAAACGAGCCTACCAGACGAGCTAAATCACTTCTATGCTCACTTCGAGGCAAGCTACACTGAGGCATGCAAGAGAGCATCAGCTATTCCGGACGACTGTGTGATCACGCTCTCCTGAGCTGCGGGGCCAGACGGATTACCAGGACGTGTGCTCCGGGTATGTGCTGACCAACTGGCAGGTGTCTTCACTGACATTTTCAACATGTCCCTGATTGAGTCTGTAATATCAACATGTTTCAAGCAGACCACCATAGTCCCTGTGCCCAAGAACACAAAGGCAACCTGCCTAAATGACTACAGACCCGTAGCACTCACGTCTGTAGCCATGAAGTGCTTTGAAAGGTTGGTAATCAACACCATTATCATTATAAGAAACCCTATACCCACTCCAATTTGCATACCACCCAAACAGATCCACAGATGATGCAATCTCTATTGCACTCCACACTGCCCTTTCCCACCTGGACAAAAGGAACACTTATGTGAGAATGCTGTTCATTGACGACAGCTCAGTGTTCAATACCATAGTACCCTCAAAGCTCATCACTAAGATAAGGATCCTGGGACTAAACACCTCCCTCTGCAACTGGATCCTGGACATCCTGAGGGGCCGCCCCCAGGTGGTGAGGGTAGGTTGCAACACATCTGCCATGATGATCCTCAACACTGGAGCTCCCCAGGGGTTCGTGCTCAGTCCCCTCCTGTACTCCCTGTTCACCCACGACTGCATGGCCAGGCATGACTCCAACACCATCATTAAGTTTACAGACAACACAACAGTGGTAGGCCTGATCACCGACAATGACGAGACAGCCTATAGGGAGGAAGTCAGAGACCTGGCCGGGTGGTGCCGGAATAACAACCTATCCCTCAACGTAACCAAGACTAAGGTGATTATTGTGGACAACAGGAAAAGGAGGAACGAGCATGCCCCCATTCTCATCGACGAGGCTGTAGTGGAGCAGATTGACAGCTTCAAGTTCCTTGATGTCCACATCAACAACAAACTCTCATGGTCCAAACACACCAAGACAGTTGTGAAGAGGGCACGACAAAGCCTATTCCCCTCAGGAAACTAAAAAGATTTGGCATGGATCCTGAGATCCTCAAAAGGTTCTACAGCTCCAACATCGAGAGCGTCACTGCCTGGTACGGCGATTGCTCGACCTCCAACCGCAAGGCACTACAGAGGGCAGTGCGTGCGGCCCAGTACATCACTGGGGCTAAGCTGCCTGCCATCCAGGACCTCTACACCAGGCGGTGTCAGAGGAAGGCCCTAAACATTGTCAAAGACCCCAGTCATAGACTGTTCTCTCTACTACCACATGGCAAGCAGTACCGGAGTGCCAAGTCTAGGACAACAAGGCTCAACAAGCCATAAGACTCCTGAACAGGTAATCAAATTACTACCCGGACTATTTGCATTGTGCTCCCCCCCAACCCCTCTTTTTACGCTGCTACTACTCTCTGTTTATCATATATGCATAGTCACTTTAACTATACACTCTAGAGGTCGACCGATTAATCTGAATGGCCGATTAATTAGGGCCGATTTCAAGTTTTCATAACAATCGGAAATCTGTATTTTTGGGCGCCGATTTGCTGATAAAAAAATATATGTATATTTTTATACCTTTATTTAATTAGGAAAGTCAGTTATGAACACATTCTTATTTTCAATGACGGCCTAGGAACGGTGGGTTAACTGCCTCGTTCAGGGGCAGAACGACAGATTTTTACCTTGTCAGCTCGGAGGATCCAATCTTGCAGCCTTACAGTTAACTAGTCCAACGCAATAATGACCTGCCTCTCTCTCGTTGCACTCCACAAGGAGACTGCGTGTTACTCGAATGCAGTAAGCCAAGGTAAGTTGCTAGCTAGTATTAAACTTATCTTATAAAAAACAATCAATCATAATCACTAGTTAACTACACATGGTTGATGATATTACTAGAGATTATCTAGCGTGTCCTGCGTCGCATATAATCTGACTGAGCATACAAGTATCTAAGTATCTGACTGAGCGGTGGTAGGCAGAAGCAGGCGTGTAAACATGAATTCAAACAGCACTTTCGTGCGTTTTGCCAGCAGCTCTTCGTTGTGCATCAAGCATTGCGCTGTTTATGAACTCAAGCCTATCAACTCCCGAGATGAGGCTGGTGTAACCGAAGTGAAATGGCTAGCTAGTTAGCGCGCACTAATAGCGTTTCAAACGTCACTCGCTCTGAGCCTTGCAGTGGTTGGTTCCTTGCTCTGCATGGGTAACGCTGCTTCGAGGGTGGCTGTTGTCGTTGTGTGCCTGGTTCGAGCCCAGGGAGGAGCGAGGAGTGGGACGGAAGCTATACTGTTACACTGGCAATACTAAAGTGCCTATAAGAACATCCGATAGTCAAATGTTAATGAAATACAAATGGTATAGAGGGAAATATAATTCCCATATTAACTACAACCTAAAACTTCTTACCTGGGAATATTGAAGACTCATGTTAAAAGGAATCACCAGCTTTCATATGTTCTCATGTTCTGAGCAAGGACCTTTAAACGTTAGCTATCTTACATAGCACATATTGCACTTTTACTTTCTTCTCCAACACTTTGTTTTTGCATTATTTAAACCAAATTGAACATGTTTCATTATTTACTTGAGGCTAAATTGATTATATTGATGTATTATATTAAGTTAAAATAAGTGTTCATTCACTATTGTTGTAATTGTCATTATTACAAATAAATAAATAAAAATTGTCTGATTAATCGGTATCGGCTTTTTTGGTCCTCCAATAATCGGTATCGGTATCGGCGTTGAAAAATCATAATCGGTCGACCTCTAATACATTCATGTTCCTTCTACCTCAATTGGGCCGACTAACCAGTGCTCCCGCACATTGGCTAACCGGGCTATCTGCATTGTGTCCCACCCACCACCCGCCAACCCCTCTTTTACTCTACTGCTATTCTCTGTTCATCATATATGCATAGTCACTTTAACCATATCTACATGTACATACTACCTCAATCAGCCTGACTAACCGGTGTCTGTACGTAGCCTCGCTGCTTCTATAGCCTCGCTACTGTATATAGCCTGTCTTTTTGCTGTTGTTTTATTTCTTTACCTACCTATTGTTCACCTAATACCTTTTTGCACAATTGGTTAGAGCCTGTAAGTAAGCATTTCACTGTAAGGTGTTGTATTCAGCGCACGTGACAAATAAACTTTGATTTGAACTCACAAAACGAAAAACATTGAATTATCTCCAGAGGACTGAGGATTGTGATCAGTTTGGTTGTCCGAGGCACACTTATGGAAAAGTTCAATCAACAACTCGACATCAACTTGAAGTCAACAACTCTCATGGTGTTTATAAAACTGCACATGCAATCAAAGGTAATAAAACTATCCACAAAGGACATAACTACAGTGTGTCTTACGTCACTTTGCCTGCAGTATTTTTGTAACAGAGAGACCATCAGGGCAGGTTGGCATCTCTAGATATGAGAGATGGAACACTCATTTTTCATCTAAAGATTAAACCAGCTAGGGCCTGGTCCAGCGGCTTTGTGAGTATTCATATCAGCCTCGGAGAGTGAGAGTCTTCCTAGATGGCTCTGTATTGTTTGCCTGGAAGCGAGCATAAAATGTTTTAAGCTCGTCTGAGAGGGAGGCTTCATTGGGCACCACACAGCTGGATATGTCTTTAAAGTCCATGATAGTCTGAGTTGTCAGACATCAATTCAAGTTTGAGTCTGTATTATGTTTTTGCATCCCTCATGGATTTTCAGAGCTTGTACCTGCTTGCCTTGTACACGTTGCACGCCACCGAGTCACCGGGGTTCGTTCTACTAACATTTATTGCTGCAGTATGGGCTCTCAGCATGGTACTGATATCTCCGTTCATCCAGGGTTTTTTGGTTGGGGTGTGTCCGAATTGTTATTGTGGGTACAACATCACCACATTTCCTAATGAAGCCTGTGACTGAAGATGTACAGTCGTGGCCAAAAGTTTGAGAATGACACAAATATTAATTTTCACAAAATTTGCTGCTTCAGTATCTTTAGATATTTTTGTCAGATGTTACTATGGAATACTGAAGTATAATTACAAGCATTTCATAAGTGACAATTACATGAAGGTAATGCAAAGAGTCAATATTTGCAGTGTTGACCCTTCTTTTTCAAGACCTCTGAAATCCGCCCTGGCATGCTGTCAATTCACTTCTGGGCCACATCCTGACTGATGATAGCCCATTCTTGCATAATCAATGCTTGGAGTTTGTCAGAATTTGTGGGTTTTTGTTTGTCCACCCGCCTCTTGAGGATTGACTACAAGTTCTCAATAGGATTAAAGTCTGGGGAGTTTCCTGGCCATGGACCCAAAATATCGATGTTTTGTTCCCCGAGCCACTTAGTTATTACTTTTGGCAGCAATGTGCTCCATCATGCTGGAAAAGGCTCTCGGAAGATGTGTTGGTACCATTCTTTATTCATGGCTGTGTTCTTAGGCAAAATTGTGAGTGAGCCCACTCCCTTGGCTGAGAAGCAACCCACACATGAATGGTCTGAGGATGTTTTACTGTTGGCATGACACAGGACTGATGGTAGCGCTCACCTTGTCTTCTCCGGACAAGCTTTTTTTCCGGATGCCCCAAACAATTGGAAAGGGGATTCATCAGAGAAAATGACTTTACCCCAGTCCTCAGCACCCCAATCCCTGTACCTTTTGCAGAATATCAGTCTGTCCCTGATGTTTTTCCTGGAGAGAAGTGGCTTCTTTACTGCCCTTCTTGACACCAGGCCATCCTCGAAAAGTCTTTGCCTCACTGTGCGTGCAGATGCACTCACACCTGCCTGCTGCCTGGTGGGGACTACAGCCTGCTACAGCCTGCTGAGCAAGCTCAGGAATGGTGCCCTGATCCCGCAGCTGAATCAACTTTAGGAGACGGTCCTGGTGCTTGCTAGACTTTCTTGGGCGCCCTGAAGCCTTCTTCACAACAATTTAACCGCTCTCCTTGATGTTCTTGATGATCCGATAAATGGTTGATTTAGGTGCAATCTTACTGGCAGCAATATCCTTGCCTGAGAAACCCTTTTTATGCAAAGCAATGATGACGGCACGTGTTTCCTTGCAGGCAACCATGGTTGACGGAGGAGGAACAATGATTCCAAGCACCACCCTCCTTTTAAAGCTTCCAGTCTGTTATTTGAACTCAATCAGCATGACAGAGTGATCTCCAGCCTCGTCCTCATCAACACTCACACCTGTGTTAACGAGAGAATCACTGACATGATGTCAGCTGGTCCTTTTGTGGCAGGGCTGAAATGCAGTGGAAATGTTTTTGGGTGTATTCAGTTCATTTGCATGGCAAAGAGGGACTTTGCAATTAATTGCAATTCATCTGATCACTCTTCATAACATTCTGGAGTATGTGCAAATTTCCATCATACAAACTGAGGCAGCAGACTTTGTAAACATTTATAGTTGTGTCATTCTCAAAACTTTTGGCCACGGCTGTATACAGTATTCCTCAATGTTCCTAAGGTTTTGCTTTGAAAATATCAACCATCCCTATCTCATTTCAATGGGAACATCAAGCATTGTCTCGAACATATCCTGACAATAATTTCCAGGTATAGGTCTATCTGAGAGCTCGAAGATATGGAAGCAACCACCATTTACCTACATATAGTCTGCTATAGCCTACATATTTATTTACTTTGTCATTCTATAATTTTCATGGAATTTTAGTAGCAATTAAATAATGAATTTAGAATTTAACCAGAATACATTGTCTATAAATATTTTTACCAGCTTCATGTATTCTGCACCTCTCCCCTTTGCTACGGCAGCACTATATCCTAGTTCAATTCACAAGTGGGCGAAACTATCTCAACGGAGAAAGCATCTGAGCAAGCAAAACAGCGCCTCTCCGTCTGGACATAAAGAGCATGACATGCCATATTCTTTTTGTCCAGACAGCTGCAGATACATGGGCTACACATACTGAGACAGAGGGGCGCTGTTTCGCTCGTTCGGTTTCTTTATCTGAGATTGATGCGTCTTTCTGTCGGCGCGCGTCTCGGTCAAATAAATTATCTAGATTTTAATATTTTATTTGGAAGGGCAATGAGGTATGGTAGGGGGTGGGCCAGGCCAGGCCCACTAAGGCTTGCCAATAACGCCGGCCCTGACCCTATGTAGGCCTACTGTGTGTGAGTTGTGAATAATGCAAAAGCATGTGGCAAATGTGTCACTAGTAGACCATTGAGAAACCATTTATGAATAGGCTACTTGTGCATAGCCAGGATCAGAAAGACACCAGGTGCATTGCATTTAATCAAACGAAACAGAAAGCAAGAAATCATTATGGGAAAGTAGTTTCAAGTTTTTGTTAGTTGTATGTATGTCATGCAATAAAATGCAAAATAATTACTTAAAAATCATACAATGTGATTTTCTGGATTTTTGTTTTAGATTCCGTCTCTCACAGTTGAAGTGTACCTATGATAAACATTACAGACCTCTACATGCTTTGTAAGTCGGAAAACCTGCAAAATCAGCAGTGTATCAAATACTTGTTCTCCCCACTGTATCTAGAGGACATGCAGAAGGAAGCTACTTTAAATATTGTGTAGACGATCAAGAGAACTCTCCTTTCCATCAACCCAACAGGTGTCATTGAGGGGATTGGCTGAAGCTGTGCACTAATGACCCAATCGAAGCCATTAGCTAAGTGGCATTTTACTCTATCAAACTGTCCAAAGCCAATGTAAACCTGCTTGTGCCCCTGACCCATCAGTCCTGGGTCATGTTCAGTAGGAAATATTGTAGGAAAACATGATGCAACAGGGGGGGGGGGGAATGATTTCTGTGTTATTGGATAGGTAAACATAACTCTGTAACAGATTTTGTTACTTGTTTCAGAGTTGCAGTGAATGTCAATGTGACATTTACTGTTACATTGAAAGTGAATGCTGAAAATTCACTGTCTTTATATCTTAGTAATTTCTTATTTCACAGTAATGTTTATTTATGTCATAATGCTGTCTGTAAGCACCACATTGTCTCTGTGAAAGTAAAATAGTTAGTCCCTTTAAGATGTGCATGGCTTTTCATTGCGGCTTCACTTTTTTCTGTTTTTTAGTGAAGACCAAAGCTGGGGGAGAAAGATACTGTGTCCTTGCTTCTCTCTCTCTCTCTTGCTAGCAGACAGACCCATTTGAGCCTCTCTTGTTAATTATTTATCCAGGCAAAGAAATACCAAAGCTTAGGGAAACACACACACAGCCAGGAGAGAAAAGATCACCCCCATCCTCTACACATACGCACACACACACATAATACCTACTGTAAGCACGCTGTTAGACTCTTTCTTTCACACACACACATAAATTGGGATGGATGAATACCAAAGCTTTATCAGCGCTTCAGACAGACACACTACATCATCCCTGAACACAGCGCTCAGGCGTCACCATGGCCACAGAGGGCAAGCCAAGTCTAAACCTGACTTATGAGGTTCAAATCCTCCCGATAGTTTAGAAAAGCCTTCAACAAAGGCTACCTCTATGTCACAGGACAGGTAAGTAGAGAACTCTTGGATAAATAAATTGACACTTCCTGAGAGTATGTGTCAAAATGTTTGTTGCTCAGACAGTCTTGGACTGTCAGTCTCAACCTTTCTATCATCTGGGTCTTAAAAGAAAATGTCACTGATTGAAAATGTCACCAAGTTTGATGGGACTTTGCTTGCCATTAGAGTTATTGATGTGCGGCAGCCGTAACCTTTCTCTGTGTTTTCGACATTATAGTGGTTGTTTATCATTTTAAGTTTTCTATTTTAGTAACAAAATGATTTTTGTCCTTTCACAGCTTCACTGCCCAGTTGGCCAGATGGGATGCCAATGCTGTAAGATGATTAAAAGGTGAGTAGGAGCATATTTGTGTGTGTGTGTGTGTGTGTGTGTGTGTGTGTGTGTGTGTGTGTGTGTGTGTGTGTGTGTGTGTGTGTGTGTGTGTGTGTGTGTGTGTGTGTGTGTGTGTGTGTGTGTGTGTGTGTGTGTGTGTGTGTGTGTGTGTCAGGGTTTCCAGTAGACAGTTTTAGCAGATTGAAAAATATGAAAGCTGATAAATTGTTGCTGGCCAAAAAAACAATCCCATCGTTAAATAAGGCTTTTTATTCATTGATAGAAATATCTGTCGAAATAAATACATTTGACCGACATGCTTATAGGTCTATAGGTTAATTAAAACATTTTTTTTAATTAAATTGGGGTATGTGTATTTTCATTAGTCATCATGTACTGTATAGTAGCAGTCAAAAGTTTTCACTTTTTATTTAATTAGGCAAGTCAGTTAAGAACAAATTCTTATTTACAATGACAGCCTACCAGGGAACAGTGGGTTCAGTGGTAGAATGACAGATTTTTACCTTGTCAGCTCAGGGACTCGATCCAGCAACCTTTACGGTTACTAGCTCGACGCTCTGACCACTTGTCACGTTCTGACCTTTATTTCCTTTGTTTTGTCTGTATTTAGTATGGTCAGGGTGTGAGTTGGGGTGGGCAGTCTATGTTTGTTTTTTCTATGATTTGGGTATTTCTATGTTTCGGCCTAGTATGGTTCTCAATCAGAGGCAGGTGTCAATAGTTGTCTCTGATTGAGAATCATACTTAGGTAGCCTGGGTTTCACTGTGTGTTTGTGGGTGATTGTTCCTGTCTCTGTGTTTGCACCAGATAGGACTGTTTTGGGTTTTCTTGTTTCGTGTTTTTGTTTGTTAGTTTGTTCATGTGAAGTGATTTTTTTAAAACATGAATCAAAATAACCATGCTGCACTTTGGTCCGCCTCTCCGTCAATGGAAGAAATCCCTTACACCACTAGGCTACCTACCTGCCACCCCTAAGTGGTAGTTCCACTCATTCAAGGGTTTTTCTTTATTATTTTCTATTATCTACATTGTAGAATAATAGTGAAGACATCAAAACTATAAAATAACACATATGGAATCATATAGTAACCAAAAAAGTGTTTAACAAATCAAAATATTTTTTATGTTTGAGATTCTTCAAAGTTGTCACCCTTTGCCTTGATGACAGCTTTGCACACTCTTGGCATTCTCTCAACCAGCTTCATGAAGTAGTCACCTGGAATGCATTTCAATTAACAGGTGTGCCTTGTTAAAACCAATCAGTTATGTTGTGACAAGGTAGGGGTGGTATACAGAAGATACCCTTATTTGGTAAAAGACCAAGTCCATATTATAATAATAATATATGCCATTTAGCAGACGCTTTTATCCAAAGCGACTTACAGTCGTGTGTGCATACATTCTACGTATGGGTGGTCCCGGGGATCGAACCCACTACCCTGGCATTACAAGCGCCATGCTCTACCAACTGAGCTACAGAAGGACCATTATGGCAAGAACAGCTCAAATAAGACATGAAGGTCAGTCAATGTGGAACATTTCAAGAACTTTGAAAGTTTCTTCAAGTGCAGTCACAAAAACCATCAAGCGCTATGAGGAAAGGAAGACCCAGAGTTACCTCTTGCTGCAGAGGATACATTCATTAGAGTTAACTGCATCTCAGATTGCAGCCCAAATAAATGCTTCACAGAGTTCAAGTAACAGACACATCTTAACACCAACTGTTCAGAGGAGACTGCATGAATCAGGCCTTCATGGTCAAATTGCTGCAAAGAAACCACTACTAAAGGATGCCAAGAAACACCAGCAATGGACATTAGACCGGTGAAAATCTGTCCTTTGAGTCCAACTTTGAGATTTGAGACGCAGAGTAGGAGGTGAACGGATTTTCTTCGCATGTGTGGTTCCCACGGTGAAGCATGGAGGAGGAGGTGTGATGGTGTGGGGATGCTTTGCTGGTGACACTGTATGTGATTCATTTTGAATTCAAGGCTCACTTAACCAACAATTGTAAATGCAATCGCATGTTAAAAAAAAGTTTTGATTGCCACGATTAAAAAGAGCTAATATTTTTGCTTCTCAACTGGTAATGGAAGCATGCCTGTCATTCCCCATTCAAGTGTATAGGCAATGGTAGGCAGACTATCAGCACGTCATCCACCACTTTGCAATGTGAGCTGGAGGCAGTGTGCATTCTCAAAACATCTATTTAGTTGTTTGAAACCTGAATGATTTACTTTGTATTATGAGGCATTTCTTACCTTGCTTCAATGTAGCCTAGGTAAAACCCAACCATAGAATCTTGGAGGCAATTATTTTATAAAGACTTTCTTCATATGCCATTGAAACCAGGATTTCTCTCCTGTTCTATTGGTTTTCGAAAATAAAATTTTGTTTTTTGTCCAGAAAGCAAAGGTACAATGCTAGTTGTTGCATCTTTAGATTCCCCATCTTTCTAACTTTCGAACCGAAATGTTAATTTCTGTCAGGATCTCGGTGACTCAGGTGTGCTGTTTAGAATGGTGTTTTCCCAGAATTACATTTTGGCAAACTTTTCATTACAGAAGTTCTGTTTAGAAGAATTACCATAATTCTCAAATGGCCGGTAAATTAAAGTCTTCCTGGTAACTTCCCAGTCATTTTCCTAACGGAAACCCTGGTGTGTGTGTGCTTGCATGAGGACTTCTGACGTTTGTCTGTATGAACCCATTGCATTTATGTTCGTGTGAGTAGAGGGGGAAGGTGTACATATTGACAGCAGCTCTCCATCTCTAAGCGAAGGTCACACTGCTTAACAAAATTTGTTAGATGGTTATCAAAATCCAGTCCTTATTCTTACTATCACGAGCTACAGCTACAGTATTCCTCGTATAGCCTTATCTATCCTATTGAACCAGACAGATGTCCTATCTGAATGTCACTGTACATTCTCTTCCCATCCTAATGATTGCTTTAATTCTGTTTCATATATATAGAGATGGGCTACATTATAAATTGTCACTCACAGTGACCTCTAACATTGGCTTTCCGTATAAACATCCAGTCAATATGCCAATACGTATCTCATCACCCTCCTCTCAGCTTACTTTGCTGTAAGTGTGAATGTAAGAGGAAAGGGGAAAGGAGTAATACTTTTTGATTGAATATAAATAAAAGGGCTTTACACCAATTCACATATTGTAATCCCTCCCACACACACACCTCTCTTTCCCATGTACAGGAAGGTAGAAAGACACACACACAACCTCTGTTTCTCACACTTTAAAATGCATGGGCACACACACTCACACACAAACATACACCTCCCCTTAATTGTTCTCAGTGTCACATTCTTGGCTTAGCCATTTCCTTAGCATATTAAACAGATTGGCTTGGAGGGACGGTACTGTAGGTTACTGGGTCAGTTCCGACTTTGACTGCCTGCCAACTCTCTCCATTCTCTCAGACCTTCCCATGCCTGATCACAAATCACAGAGGACTCCTGTGAAATCCATCAAGACTGTTATAGAAGACCAAATGGGTCAAACGTTTCTGGTAGCCTTCCACAAGCTTCTCACAATAAGTTGGGTGAATTTTGGCCCATTCCTCCTGACAGAGCTGGTGTAGCTGGGTCAGGTTTGTAGGCCTCCTTGCTCGCACACGCTGTTACAATTCTGCCCACACATTTTCTATAGGATTGAGGTCAGGGCTTTGTGATGGCCACTCCAATACCTTGACTTTGTTGTCCTTAAGCCATTTTGACACAACTTTGGAATTATGTTTGGGGTGATTGTGCATTTGAAAGACCTATTTGCGACCAAGCTTTAACTTCCTGACTGATGTCTTGAGATGTTGCTTCAATATATCCACATCATTTTCATGCCTCAGGATGCCATCTATTTTGTGAAGTGCACCAGTCCCTCCTGCAGCAAAGCACGCCCACAACATGATGCTGCCACCGCCCGTACTTCACGGTTAGCATGGTGTTCTTCGGCTTGCAAGCCTCCCCTTTTTTCCTCCCAACATAACGATGGTCATTATGGCCAAACAATTCTATTTTTGTTTCATCAGACCAGAGGACATTTCTCCAAAAGGAATGATCTGTGTCCCCATGTGCAATTGCAAACAGTAGTCTGGCTTTTTTATGGCGGTTTTGGAGCAGTGGCTTCTTCCTTGCAGAGCGGCCTTTCAGGTTATGTCATAATAGGGCTCGTTTTACTGTGGATATTGTAACTTTTGTACTTGTTTCCTCCAACATCTTCACAAGGTCCTATGCTGTTGTTCTGGGATTGATTTGCACTTTTCGCACCAAAGTACGTTTGTCTCTAGGAGACAGAACGTGTCTCCTTCCTGAGTGGTATGACGGCTGCGTGGTCCCATGGTGTTTATACTTGCGTACTATTGTTTGTACAGATGAACATGGTACCTTCAGGCATTTGGAAATTGCTCCCAAGGATGAACCAGACTTGTGGAGGTCTACAATTTTTTTCTGAGGTCTTGGATGATTTATTTTGATTTTCCCATAATGTCAAGTTTGAAGGTATGCCTTGAAATACATCCACAGGTACACCTCCAATTGACTCAAATTATGTCAATTAGCCTATCAGAAGCTTCTAAAACCACATAATTTTCTGGAATTTTCCAAGTAGTTTAATGGCACAGTCAACTTAGTGTATGTAACCTTCTGACCCACTGGAATTGTGATACAGTGAATTATAAGTGAAATAATCTGTTGTTGGAAAAATTATTTGTGTCATGCACAAAATAGATGACCTAACTGACTTGCCAAAACTATAGTTTGTTAACAAGAAATTTGTGGAGTGAACGAGCAGTATGGCTTGTGGCATTGTCATGCTGATGGGTCATGTCAGGATGAGCCTGTAGGAAGGGTACCACATGAGGGAGGAGGATGTCTTCAAAAAATAACAATTCTAACAAATCACGAAAGACTTTGATCTTTGGGGAAACACAACCAGAGACTTTTCTGTCAACTCTCTCCAGCAGACGGACCAAATACCAACAGAGAAGACCACAATGACCTACAGGCATAAATATAAATGCAATTTATTTTCTAATGAGAGGTCATTCATGTAAAGTATTAGCGATTTCTATGAGTGTTGTAATCCTTGATGAGTTTCCCGCTCTTGAACTGCACACCCCTTTTCTTTTGTCTACCAAGCCGTCATATCGGTTTAATCCGCTAGGGACTTTACTATGTATCATGTAGAAACCCAATGTATAATATCTACTGTTTGTTATGTATTTCTGTGATTTGATTAGTTAGTAAATAAATAATTAAGCCAATTTGTATATCGCATATTCATAATTTATGCTAGGGTTCATGCAGATAACCAAGAATTTTACGATGTTCAGATGAGACTGATAGAAGGTAAAGAATAATGAATGATTGACTGCTATTGATGTAAAAGATCTTCAGATCTTTAAGAGTGGATTCGGGAGATAGCCACTCTATATAAACTAATGCTTCCGTGATGCCCCGGATTCCTAATGAGTTAGTTATTGCCTGATTAATTTAATCAAATAATGAATGTTAGGTAATTGATTTGAAAATAGCATGTCATCACATTAAGGATACTAGAGACACGACACAGCTGTAGACCAAACTCTGAGGAAAGACCAACTGGAAAACATTATTTTCTCAGCTCACATAAATGTGAGGAGGGAGGGGATGGAGGGAGGGAAATGAAAGAGGGAGTGAGAGAGAGAGAGAGAGAGAGAGAGAGAGAGAGAGAGAGAGAGAGAGAGAGAGAGAGAGAGAGAGAGAGAGAGAGCATGTGGGGGAAAACTTGAAGGAAGATACTCGAGTGAGGGAATGAGGAGAGGACTCGAGAGAGAGGGAGAGGTTTTGGGGGACAATATCATACAGCGAGAGGAGGAGTGCTCAAACACAGAGAGAAGAGAAAGGTGGGGTTGAAGCGAGGGGGAGAGGTAAAGCAAGAGACCTTTAGAGGTGTGAGATGGTGTGTGGGGGTTGTGTGATTTGTGGGGTATGAGGAGTGCTCAGGGAGTGCATGGTGAAAGAGAGAGTTATCAGCATAAGGTGCTCACAGCAGGAAGTATCTGACAGCCTGTTACAATGTCCACAAATTAAGGCCCCCATCTATACTGCTCCTGTACTATCTGCGTTAGTGTTTACCTTTTTCACTCTCTGCTCTCTCTCTGTTGATCTCTCTCTCTTTCTGTCTGTCACTCTCTGTCGCTCTCAATCTCTGTCGTTCTCTGTCTCCCTCTGGACACCTCTCTACTAAGAGAGGTGTCCTTGTTTTGACAGTGTGCAAGGGGGTATGTGCGGGTGTTTAATCGATTCTCAGGCAAAGCTGACACCCTGAGACTACTGTGTCAATGCACCTAAATAGTCCGCCTGTCGTATTTCTTCTCTGTGTCTTAGAGAAACATTGAAAGTCATGTGTGACTGGTTATTGAAAGTTGACAGTTTTCTATAGAACACAGGGACCGCTGACAAGACGGGGAATAATAAATATTGTTATTTAATTGCTATAATTGCTATTTGTTTGTCTGTCTCTAATGGTCTCTCTCTCCCCTTTCTCTATTTCTCTAAATGTTTTCCTCTCTTCTTCCCTTCTCCCTGTTACATCTATGATCCGACTGTTCCGGTGGACGTCCACGGCAGGAATAGGGACCCGGCAGAGAGCTCTCTCTACCAGCCCCACCACCTCCCAGCAGATGGTGGGGACCAGTCCAACAACAAGCAGAAGCAGGACTTTCACAACCTGGGCTTCAGCAACAGCAACAAGTACAACGATGGAGAAGATGGAGGACGAGGCCTCAAGCTGGAGATCGACAACAACCAGATCAACAGGCTTCACGCCGTGCCCGCCAACCCAGAGAGGGGGCAGGGAGTCAAACCTTGGGCAGGGGAGGGTGGTGGTGGTGGTAGGGGTCTGTATATTCTCCATCCAGAGGGCCAGGTTCCAAGACGAGATCCATCTAAGGGCCCCAGCCAAGTCCCAATCTACCCTAACACACTCTCCCTGGATCATAGTCACCATCTGACAAATTTGGGTGACAATGACTCCCACAAGATTATGATGTTCCGAAATAGCTCGGACCCCTCCTGGCCCGGTGTGGGGTGCTACACCTCATTGACGGATGAGCTGGATGGGGGGGTGGGGGGCACACCTGAGTACCTGTGTGACACAGGGGATGAGGAGAGCGTCCTGTCTGCGGATATTCCAACTAGTACAACTAGCCTGTCCTCGGCAGACACGAAGGATGATAGGAGGGCGCCGGACGTCACTACCGTAGAGAGCGGGATCAGGATCTCGGTGACGAAGAGCGAAGATGAGGGACGGGAAGAAGATGATGTGTATCACATCACAGACTCTATGGTGGCGGAAGCTCTAGCGGCTCTAGATGCTGCAACCGCCGGGGAGGACTATGAGGACTAACTCTTTAAAAACTCTTAAATATTTTCTACAAGGCCTCTTACTATTCCAAAAGCACAATCTAACTTCGATATCTATTCAGCTTCAATATCTGCTGCTTTTTTTTACTAAAATATGGATTTATTTTTTAAACATACTGTAGATCATGCATATTTGTCTTGTGAGTCACATGGGCATACATGGGCGTACCAGTCAAAAGTTTCTTTATTTTTACTAGTTTCTACATTGTAGAATAATAGTGTAGACATCAAAACTATGAACTAACACATATGGAATCATGTAGTAACCAAAAAAGAGTTAAAGAAATCAAAATATATTTTAGATTCCTCAAAGTTGCCACCCTTTGCCTTGATGACAGCTTTGCACACTCTTGGCATTCTCTCAACCAGCCATCATTGTAAATAAGAATGTGTCCTTAATTGACTTCCCTAGTTAAATAAAGGTTAAATAAAAAATAAAAAATGTAGAATGCTTTTCCAACATTCTTGGAGGAATTCACACATATGCTGAGCACTTGTAGGCTACTTTTCCTTCACTCTACGGTCCAACTCATCCCAAACTGTTTCAATTGGGTTGAGGTTGGGTGATTGTGGATTTCAGGTCATCTGATGCAGCATTCTCCTTCTTGTTCACATATGGCCCTTACACAACCTGGAGGTGTGTTTTGGGTCATTGTCCTGTTGAAAAACAAATTATTGTCCTACTAAGCGCAAACCAGATGGGATGGCGTATCACTGCAGAATGCTGTGGTAGCCATGCTGGTTAAGTGTGCCTTGAATTCTAAATAAATCACAGACAGTGTCGCCAGCAAAGCACCCCCACACCATCCCACCTCCTCCTCCACGGTGGAAACCATACATGCGGAGATCATCCGTTCACCTACTCCGTGTCTCACAAAGACACAGAGGTTGGAACCAAAAATGTCACATTTGGACTCATCAGGCTGAAGGACAGATTTCCACCAGTTTAATGTCCATTGATCGTGTTGCTTAGCCAATGCTTGTCTCTTCATCTTATTGGTGTCCTTTAGTTGTGGTTTCTTTGCAGCAATTCGACCATGAAGGCCAGATTCACGCAGTCTCTGAACAGTTGATGTTGAGATGTGTCTGTTACTTGAACTCTGTGAAGCATTTATTTGGACAGCAATCTGAGGTGCAGAGAGCTCTAATGAAGTTATCCTCTGCAGCAGAAGTAACTCTGGGTCTTCCTTTCCTGTGGCAGGCCTAATGAGATTTTCTGTTTATCACCCCTACCTTGTCACAAAACAACAGCTTGGCTCAAACGCATTAAGAAGGAAAGAATTTCCCCAAATTTACTTTTAACAACTTGTTAATTGAAATGCATTTCAGGTGACCACCTCATGATGCTGGTTGAATGAATGCCAAGAGTGTGCGAAGCTGTCTTTTTTAAATTGTTTTATTTTACCTTTGTTTAACCAGGTAGGCCAGTTGAGAACAATTTCTCATTTACAACTGTGACCTGGCCAAGATAAAGCAAAGCAGTGTGACAAAACAACAACACAGAGTTACACGTGGGATAAACAAATGTACAGTCAATAACATAATAGAAAAATCTGTATACAGTGTGTGCAAATGAAGTAAGGAGGTAAGGCAATAAATAGTATTTACAATTTAGCTATTAACACTGGAGTGATAGATGTGCAGATGAGGATGTGCAAGTAGAAAAAGTGGTGTGCAAAAGAGCAGACAAACAAAAACAAATATGGGGATGAGGTATGTAGTTGGATGGGCTATTTACAGATGGGCTCTGTACAGCTGCAGCGATCGGTAGGTAAGCTGCTCCGACAGCTGATGCTTGAAGTTGGTGAGGCAGATATAAGTCTCCAACTTCAGTGATTTTTGCTATTCGTTCCAGTCATTGGCAGCAGAGAACTGGAAGAAAAGGCAGCCAAAGTAGGTGTTGGCTTTGGGGATGACCAGTGCAATGTACCTGCTGGAGTGCTGCTACGGGTGGCTGTTGCTATGGTGACCAGTAAAAATATATACTATTTGCCAGAGTCCCACTCGACCTGTCACAACTCTCCTTCCCTGGTAATAGAGAACAGTAAAACTCCAGCCAACATGTTTAAAAAGGTCAAGGCAGAGATTTACCGAGCAAAGTCATCAAGGCAAAGGATGGCTACTTTGAAGAATCTCAAACATTAAATATATTTAGATTTGTTTATCAGTTTTTTGGTTACTACATGATTCCATATGTGTTATTTCATAGTTTTGATGTCTTCACTATTATTCTACAAAAATAGTAAAAATAAAGAAAAACCTGGAATGAGTAGGTGTGTCCAAACTTTTGACTGGTACTGTATGTGTGACTATTTTGCCAAGGATTGGGTTGCTTAACGGTAGTCTGTTGTGTCAATGTTTGTTGTACTCTCAGGAGCAAGAGATAATAATACTCTAGGCACTTGACTGTAAATATTCCCTAAACCTAATTCCTAAACTACAGTACGTTTTACACTCTTTGGTCTACACTGAGTATACAAAACATTAGGAACACCTTCCTAATATTGACTTGTAACTCCCCCAGTAGAACAGCCTCAATTAATCTGGGCATGGACTCTAAAAAGGTGTCGAAAGCCTTCCACAGGGATGCTGGCCTTTGTGTCAAATTGTCTGTATGTTCTTTGGGTTGTGGACCATTTTTGATACACACTGAAATTGCTAAGTGTGAAAAACCCAGCAGCGTTTGTAGTTCTTGACACAAACCGGTGCACCAGACACCTACTACTATACACAGTTCAAAGGCACTTAAATCTTTTGTTTTGCCCATTCACCCTCTGAATTGCACACATACACAATCCATGTGTCTCAAGGCTTAAAATGCATTTGCTTACCTGTCTCATCCCCGTCATCTACACTGATTGAAGTGGATTTAACAAGTGACATCAATAAGGGATCATACATTAGCTTTCACCTGGATACACCTGGGCAGTCGGCAGCCTACTGGTTAGAGTGTTGGGCCAGTAACTGAAAGGTTACTGGATTGAATCCCTGAGCTGACAAGGTAAAAATCTGTTCTTCTTCCAATGAGCAATGTTCCCCAGGCGCTGTGGATGTCGATTAAAGCAGGCCACCTCTGATTCAGAGGGTTTGGGTTAAATGTGGAAGACACATTTCAGTTAAAGGCATTCAGTTGTACAACTGACTAGGTATCACCCTTTCAGTATGTTATGGAAAGAGCAGATGTTCTTAATGCTTTGTACACTCAGTGTATGGTTCTACATTTCAATAGTCCACCAATATAGTGCTTATAGAATTTATATTTCTATATTCTGTTCTATACATGCTCTATTCAGTGGACGTACACTCCTAGAAAAAAAATGTTTCTTTGGCTGAACCCTCTGTGGAAAATGTTTTTCAAAGGGTTCTCGTATGGGGACAGCCAAAGAACCCTTTTAGGTTCCAGATAGGTTATTGCCATGGCTTTGTTTGTCTTCAGAGAGCTTGCTGTGCTTCATTGTATGAACACACATTGATAGGTCATCTCCAGCTATCTATTTTTGTATTGTATCCATGTTGATGTTATTTTTTTACCAGTTTTTCCTATGTTATTTATATCCTGACTGGTTGGCCCAGTCCTTTCAGAGACATTGCCCAAAGTTTGTAGAAAATAATTAGACACATGAAGAAAAAGACCATAGTGAGAGGTAACCACATGGGTTGTTTGTTGTTCCTGTCTGTTGTCTGACCAGTGACGTTAGATCATCTTACAACTTCCCATTGTGAAGCATACTGAGTTGACCAAGGGCGGACATGATGACATAAGACCCTATGAAAAGAAGGAATTATATAACTGATATTGTCATGTTCTTACCTTAGTTCCTTTGTTTTTGTCTTTGTTTTAGTATGGTTAGGGTGTGAGTTGGGGTGGGCAGTCTATGTTGGTTTTTCAATGTTGGTTTTTGAGTTAGGCCTGGTATGGTTCTCAGAGGCAACTGTCAATTGTTGTCCCTGATTGAGAATCATACTTAGGTAGCCTGGGTTACACTTTGGGTTGGTGGGTGTTTGTTTCCGTGTGAGTGTTTGGGCCACACGGTACTGTTTCGTTTTGTTCACATCGTTTATTGTTTTGTTCCAGTGTTCAGTTTGTTTATAAAAAGACATGAACACTTACCACGCTGCACCTTGGTCCTCCTCTCTATCTCCAGACGACATCTGTCACAGATATACTTAGCATCTGTGCATATTGTTTGTATTGTTTGTAAACATTATCAAATCAAATCAAATCAAATTTATTTATATAGCCCTTCGTACATCAGCTGATATCTCAAAGTGCTGTACAGAAACCCAGCCTAAAACCCCAAACAGCAAACAATGCAGGTGTAAAAGCACGGTGGCTAGGAAAAACTCCCTAGAAAGGCCAAAACCTAGGAAGAAACCTAGAGAGGAACCGGGCTATGTGGGGTGGCCAGTCCTCTTCTGGCTGTGCCGGGTAGAGATTATAACAGAACATGACCAAGATGTTCAAATGTTCATAAATGACCAGCATGGTCGAATAATAATAAGGCAGAACAGTTGAAACTGGAGCAGCAGCACAGTCAGGTGGACTGGGGACAGCAAGGAGCCTTCATGTCAGGTAGTCCTGGGGCACGGTCCTAGGGCTCAGGTCAGTTGAAACTGGAGCAGGAGCATGGCCAGGTGGACTGGGGACAGCAAGGAGTCCTCATGTCAGGTAGTCCTGGGACATGGTCCTAGGGCTCAGGTCCTCCGAGAGAGAGAAAGAAAGAGAGAGGAGAGAATTAGAGAACGCACACTTAGATTCACACAGGACACCGAATAGGACAGGAGAAGTACTCCAGATATAACAAACTGACCCTAGCCCCCGACACATAAACTACTGCAGCATAAATACTGGAGGCTGAGACAGGAGGGGTCAGGAGACACTGTGGCCCCATCCGAGGACACCCCGGACAGGGCCAAACAGGAAGGATATAACCCCACCCACTTTGCCAAAGCACATCCCCCACACCACTAGAGGGATATCTTCAACCACCAACTTATACATGGGCTGGCAGGGTAGCCTAGTGGTTAGAGTGTTGGACGAATATCCGGAAGGTTGCAAGTTCAAACCCCCGAGCTGACAAGGTACAAATCTGTCGTTCTGCCGCTGAACATGCAGTTAACCCACTGTTCCTAGGCCATCATTGAAAATAAGAATTTGTTCAAAACTGACTTGCCTGGTTAAATAAAGGTAAAATTGTGAAGGGTCTTTGTTTCAAATGAAGGAACATTCTTTTTTTTTTAAGTCATTGTTTGTTTGCCGAAATCATTTATATTCCAATGTATACAGTATATACATAATATATTTAGATGTTTAATTTTCTAGGCCAAAAGGAGACGCCAAAAGTACAACACCCGGCTAAGGCGGTAAACATGCTAACTTTAGCTGTATTACAGTAAATGAGAGGCGTTCCTGTTTTGACAAAAAGGTCAGACATACTTTTCAATAGTCTTCCACTCCCAGTCGCCTTTCCTTCATCTGCAAGGAGGGGAGACATTAATAGAGAGTGATTTTAGACTGTTGAGACATTTTTAAATGTCTGAGGCGAGATTTGGATTTACATTTCTTCTGGAGCTGCATTATGTGTTGTTCAGGTTTGGTCAATGTAGGCCTACTCGTTGAAGATTGTAAATCTATCATTTAGTTTTGGCAGAGTAAAATGGAATCTTTTTAAAAAGTAACACCAAACAAGAAAATAGTTTTGGCTTTGGTATGGGTAAGCATTTGAAACAGTGTCTGTTTCAACATACTTTTAATGAGTTTATTATTCATGACAATTCCGAGACAAACGATGAATTGTTACTGTATAAATTACATTTTAATGCCTAATACATTACTTTCCTCACTGAGAATGTTTTTGAATCATTTTGGTTCAGCCAGAAACAAATCGAGCACTCACACACACACACTTTAAAGGCCACTGTTTTTTCAGTGGTAATGTTATGTATCAAAGTCTTGGACTAAAACCATTATTCAACACAAAAAAAAAAATTTGGGGTGATATGCCAGTCAATAGCCCTAAAAAACGGTTGTAAATACAAAATGTCTCTCTCACACTCCCACACAAAAGTGTACATTCTGTCATACAGTTAGATAGCGGAATGAACTTTGTATATGTACCATTATGGCATCTGTGACATGGGCAGTCCCATCTCCATTTCAAAGTAGTCCATTTTCTTATTTTGTGTTTGAAAAAAACGTAAAGCTAATACTGGTTATTTACCACCCCCTGCGGTGCTGGAGACCTAAACGTAATCTTGTGGCATTCATTGATTGTGGCCACTACATGGTGGATATATCACTGAAAGCA
Organism: Oncorhynchus keta; assembly: GCF_023373465.1. NCBI lineage: Eukaryota > Metazoa > Chordata > Actinopteri > Salmoniformes > Salmonidae > Oncorhynchus > Oncorhynchus keta. The sequence continues at coordinate 51,091,403 of NC_068455.1, read as the reverse complement.
ATTTCCCACCATAGGCAACCGAATTTTAAAAAAAACAATGCTCTGATCATTGGCTGATCACTCCCAACCAATAAGAATCCTCACCCAGTTGAACACTTTAAAAATGGTGGAAGACCTCAATGGCAATTCTCGCACTAAAATGGGTTACATCCATCTACAGTCCTGTATAGTGCATGGATCCAGAAATAAATACATGTTAAATTATAAGACTTCTACAAAAGTGGAAAAGGGATTTGTTAACAGTATCTTTGCACAGTGATGAATAAAAATAATAGAAACCATATGCATTATTTTGAAAGAGAGGAGTCAATGGCGAATTAAAATAGGTTGTTTCATCAGGGTGAAATTAGACACGGTTCCATATGTCTTCACAACCAAAAGGTCACACTGTAAACACAGAGGGGAAGGGGGAAAGCAACAGGCATAGTTCAGAGGAACTGAGAGAGACAAATGTTCAGAACGTGTTTGAATGAGTCGGGGGGGTTATATTGTTTAAGGAACAGGTTTAGCACCATAATTTAAAAAAATAACACTGACACTTGACTTTTTTCCCCCTTATTAGCTCTGGCTGTTCTGATAGCTACTGTACTTTGAGGGAAAATGTACTTACTATGACTGAGAGATGTGGTTGTCCCACCTAACTATCTTAAGATTAATGCACAAACTGTAAGTTGTTCTGAATAAGAGCATCTGCTAAATGACTTAAATGTAAAATGTTAAATGAGAGAAGCACTGAGTCAAGTGCAGTAGCTCAGAAGTGGACATGAAGGCTTGATAGAGATTGTACCTTTAGCATCTGATGTGTATTTGGTTATTGGCTCCTGGCTCTCTCTCAAACACACCGCAACGTAGTCTCAACTTCTTAGTCACATAATTAGTTAAATAAAGTCCACAAAGTGTCACATGATCTCAATATATACACACTTGCTCTGAAAGGCCTCAGGGTCTGCAACACCACTAAGCAAGGGGCACCACCAAGCAAGCGGCACCATGAAGATCAAGGAGCTCTCCAAACAGGTCAGGGACAAAGTTGTAGAGAAGTACAAATCAGAGTTGTGTTATAAAAAAATATCTGAAACTTTGAACATCCCACGGAGCACCATTAAATCCATTATTAAAAAACTGAAAATAATATAGCACCACAACAACCCTGCCAAGAGAGGGCCGTCCAGCAAAACTCTAGGACCAGGCAAGGAGGGCATTAATCAGAGGCAACAAAGACACCAAAGATAACCATAAATGAGCTTCAAAGCTCCATAGCGGAGATTGGAGTATCTGTCCATAGGACCACCTCTTAAGGATACGCCCCTTTTATAAAAATGTTGCCTAAAATTACATACCCAAATCTAACTGTGTGTAGCTCAGGCCCTGAAGCAAGGATATGCATGTTCTTGGTACCATTTGAAAGGAAACACTTTGAACTTTGTGGAAATGTGAAATGACTGTACGGGAATATAACATAATAGATCTGGTAAAAGATAATACAATGAAGAAAGAAAAAAAGTTATTTTTGTGTCATCTTTGAAAGGCAAGAGAAAGGCCATAATGTATTATTCCAGCCCAGGTGCAATTTTACATTTTGGCCACTAGATGGCATCAGTGTATGTGCAAAGTTTTAGAGTGTGCCAATAAACCATCGCATTTCTGTTCAAAATTTTGTATCAACTACCCAATGTGCCTAATATGTTTATTAATAACTTTTCATGTTCAAACTTGTGCACTCTCCTCAAACAATAGCATGGTATTCTTTCACTGTAATAACTACTGTAAATTGGACAGTGCAATTAGATTAACAAGAATTTAAGCTTTCTGACAATATCAGATTTGTCTATGTCCTGCGAACTTTTCTTGTTTCTTACAACCTCATGCTAATCGCATTAGCCTATGTTAGCTCAACCGTCCCGTGGAAGGGACAACGATCCCGAAGAAGTTTTTCAAGGTCCAATCCAGCTGTTTTTATCTCAATATCAAATAATTTCTGGGTAATAATGAAGTAACTTACTGTGATTGTTTACAATTAAAATGGTTAAAAAAATATAAAAAAATAGCTTCTTCGCAAAGAGTAATTTCTCAAGCAATCATTTTTCTAAAATTGTCTGGGAGTGGTCTGAGTGGGGAGTGAAAACTAGCTTATTGGCAGAAAAGTTTGGAACTCTTTCTTATTGGTCTTTGGACTACTACATGTATTGCCTGGTGCTGTCGCCAGGCAGGTCAAAACTCCATCCCACCAAAACAGACTGACATTTCAGGCAGTCTTTTCAAACAGCTCTTACACTAAAAGGGCTTATCATTTTTAAAATGTCACAGTATTATTCCAACCTCATACCTGTGTAAATGTATATAAAAACAGGTAAATAACATTTTTGACTGCACTGGGCCTTTAATAACATCAACGTAACAAACGGTCCTCACATGTCATTCAACCATACCCTAACATTGTTACTACAGCCAGAGTAGATCAATAGTGACATTAGTGTGATGCTATTTAAGATGTATTCCTGCCTGGCCCAGGGGCTATGTTATTATTCTCACTGAGGGTCCCATGATATAACTTCACACTCCCTGGCACTGGATAGATTAAATTAAATCACGTAATGAATATTCCCTCCCAGGTCAGCGCGACCCCAGACATATGCTTCCATTCATCTGGATGAGCAAATTAAAAACAGAGGCCGCTCTGCATTCAAATGAGCTACTCTATAGGAAGGGAGAACTGGAGGATGGGATGATACACACTCATTCACTTGAACTGGGCAGTCTATCTCAGTGAGAGAAAAAAATCACGCACATCCACACACATATCTATATACTGACACAATCACCACCACCACCTTTCCTGTCTCTCAGACACTCTCGCTCTCCTACCTCCCCACAGCCAGCACTGTGACCTCTCCTTGGCTCCTCCTGTCTGCTATCCTCTTGTGGGACACGCCCCTCATCAAGGGCCACTTCTTATGGTTGCAGAGGTTGCGTATGTTCTTGTGACCTTCCATGCCTCCAATGGTGTGCAGGTGGTTACAGGTGTGTTTGGCTACCCCCGGCGGGGACCCGGGGGAGATAGGGGCGTGGGGGTGGTTGGAGTCAGTGGTAGGCTGTGGAGGGAAAGAAGGATGAAAAGGGTAAGATGAAAAAAAAGGAAGGCACTCCAGCACACTGGTGATACACGCTCGGCAGACAATCTCACAATGACTAAAGGTTTATTGTAAACCAGAAGACAAGAATCTGACCTTAGTAGAAGACACTCTAGTATTCATGATCATGAACCTTGGTCCTGGAGAGCTCCATGAAATGCAGGCTTTTGTTCCATCCCATCACTAACACACCAGATTCCACTAATCCAAATTATGGGATTCAGTGCTGGACTGGAACAAAAACCCTGCACACGCAATGGCTCTCTCCAGGACCGGAGATAACCCCTGCTCTAGTAATTGGACAGAGTATCTCTGCTGTACTATTTCAAGCCGGCTGCACTCTCTTGATTCAATTATTAAAGTCTTTATTAATCATGTTTGTCCTGGGAAGACCTAAAAATGGAGGAGTGTGGAAGAGTGTACTATATGTGGTGATACTGTGCTGTTGAGTTTGAGAGGAGATGCAAGACACATTTTCCAAAAGGGACAGAATAAATAAAATATTATTACAGTGTGTGTGTGTGTGTGTGTGTGTGTGTGTGTGTGTGTGTGTGTGTGTGTGTGTGTGTGTGTGTGTGTGTGTGTGTGTGTGTGTGTGTGTGTGTGTGTGTGTGTGTGTGTGTGTGTGTGTGTGTGTGTGTACAATGTGAAGGAGTGTCCTGCCTTAAAGTAACTGTCCAGTGTTTCCAGATGTCTATGAATTATGACCCATAAATAAAGCTGCAATATGTCACTCTTTTTCGGGGACCCGACCAAATTCACCGAAATGTGTGTTATAGATCTGTCATTCGCATTGAAAGCAAGTTTAAGAAGCGGTAGATATTTTCTATGTGCGCTATTTTTATGACTCCTGTTCTAAAGTGTCGTTTTTGCCTCTTGTACTTTGGTTTTGTTCACCAGCTTCAAACAGATAAAAATACAATATTTTTGGTTGTGGAAAATATATCCCATAACAGTTTAGATGGTATAATGCGTCTCAAGACTACACAATACTTGCTTGTTTTGTTACATAAACTAAAATTAAGCGAACTATTCAAATTTTAGCAACAAGGAAATTGCAGAGCGATTTCTGCATAGTACATCTTTAATTACAGTTTGAGTAAAATAGTTTTCCTTACAATTGTTTTATATTATGTTAAAAAGCAGCTTTTCTGTGGTGGAATGGTGTAGGTGTATCCCAACAACAGAATGATGTGGGCATATACTAGTCATTAAAAATATTAACGCCAGTAGACCGCTGATTGGCCAGCTCTTCCTCCTTAGGATGACATGAGGAAATAGCAAGCTTATTTTAAACTGTCTGACATCCAATTTAAAGTTTGATTTTATTATGAATGTTTTTAAAAAGTATGATTTGGCCACAAACACAAAGATAGGATGAGTAAACAAAATGTTTTGGGTATGAGTTAATAGAAACTTTACTTTTTGAATAGAGGGGAGCGGGGTAATGTCTTCAAGTTTCAAGTTCTATTAGTTGTAGGTACCGGATATGCATGGTATACAGTACATCGGCAAACGAAATGCTTACCTGCAGATTCCTTCGACAATGCAACAATAAAAAATAATAAAATATAAGAATACGAACATAAATTAAATGGCAGTAGAATAGAATAATACATTTTAGCATAAGCATAATACAGGAAGCTACAGTTTAGAGTCCAATATTTACAGGTGTATTGGGGAAGGGGGCCTAAAATGAACACTCTCCACCTGCCAAATGCCATAGATTTTGGCATTGCGTGTAAGATGTCCATTTCACCAATGGCTGGGGGCTGTCCGCACATAAAGAGCTCAGTGAAAGATTCATTTTTAGAATTGCTGCGCACAGGCACTTTAGTGTAAAAAAAAAATTACAACATGAAAAGCTTTCAAAAATACATTCTGGTACAAAAAAGGCAAAAAACAAATTTAGCTTAATCAAACTAACTGCTCTTCTCCATTTGATCTTTTCAAACATTGTTGTAAAATTGAAATCAAGGTGTGAAGTGAAAACATCCCTGGTTAAATGTGCATATATAACAAATTTACTTGAAACAAAAGTATATTGACGTGAGACTTTGTCCTTGTGTTTCTTGGCTATTTACATTGTTTGATTCACAAGCAAGGATATTTTCTATGTTTTAGTTTCAACTACTATGGAAGAGAAGACAACGCTTCAACTAGTCAGACTCAATCTCACAGGCAGAAACGTGACTCGATTTGCACTACCAAGGTAACCTCCCACCCTTAAAATGCCAGTTGAAACATTTGTCTCATCTGTGATATTTTGGTTAAAAGACTCTTTTCACGGAAAAAATAATTAAACAATAACCCACAAAGCCTGCTCAGACATTTGTGTTTTTTTGTTGATATCATTTTGATATATAAAATATATTTTGGCTGGTAAAAAAACTAAGTTGGCTGGTAGACCCCCAAAATATCTAGGTTGACAAAGAAAAAAATGTTATGCCCTGGAATGGGGGCAAGTGTATACATTTAGCAGTATACGAAGTCTGATAATGCCAATTGTGCAAGTTCTCCCACTTAAAAAGATGAGAGAGGCCTGTAATTTTCATCATAGGTACACTTCAACTTTGACAGACAAAATGAGAAAAAAAATCTAGAAAATCAACATTGTAGGATTTTTTATGAATTTATTTGCAAATTATGGTGGAAAATAAGTATTTGGTCAACAACAAAAGTTTCTCAATACTTGTTATATACCCTTTGTTGGCAATGACAGAGGTCAAACGTTTTCTGTAAGTCTTCACAAGGTTTTCACACACTGTTGCTGGAATTTTGGCCCATTCCTCCATGCAGATCTCCTCTAGAGCAGTGATGTTTTGGGGCTGTTGCTGGGCAACACGGACTTTCAACTCCCTCCAAAGATTTTCTATGGGGTTGAGATCTGGCGACTGGCTAGGCCACTCCAGGACCTTGAAATGCTTCTTACGAAGCCACTCCTTCATTGCCCGGGCGGTGTGTTTAGGATCATTGTCATGCTGAAAGACCCAGCCACGTTTCATCTTCAATGCCCTTGCTGATGGAAGGAGGTTTTCACTCAAAATCTCACGATACATGGCCACATTCATTCTTTCCTTTACACGGATCTGTCAGATATATGTGTATAGGTGGCAGGGAAGTCAGGCGCAGGAGAGTCAAACGGAATGTAAAATGGAGTCTTTTAATAAATGTCCAAGTAACATGCTCCATAACACTAAATAGAAAAATGAATATAAACAAACATGGGTACGAAGACCCGTTGCGCACCTATACAAACAACACTACACTGACAATAAACAATCTCTGACAAAGACATGAGGGGAAACAGAGGATTAAATACACAACAGGTAATGAATGGGATTGAAAACAGGTGTGTGGGAAGACAAGACAAAACCAATGGAAAATGAAAATGGATCAATGATGGCTAGAAGACCGGTGACGTCAATCGCCGAGCACCGCCCGAACAAGGAGAGTACTGTGACAGTACCCCCCCCCGACGCGCGGCGCCAGCTGCGCGTCGACACTGGCCTCGGGGACGACCCGGGGGGCGAGGTGCAGGGCGATCCGGATGGAGACGGTGGAATTCTGATAACATGGAAGGATCTAACACGTCCTCCACCGGAACCCAGCATCTCTCCTCCGGCCCGTAACCCTCCCAGTCCACGAGGTACTGAAGGCCCCTCGCCCGACGTCTCGAATCCAAAATGGGTCGAACAGAGTATGCCGGGACCCCCTCGATGTCTAGAGGAGGCGGAGGAACATCACGCACTTCAGCCTCCTGGAGCGGGCCAGCCACCACCGGCCTGAGGAGAGACACATGGAACGAGGGGTTAATACGGTAATGTTGTAACCTATAACATACCTCGTTCACTCTCCTCAGGACTTTAAACGGCCCCACAAACCACGGACCCAGCTTCCGGCAGAGCAGGCGGAGGGGCAGGTTTCGGGTCGAGAGTCAGACCCTGTCCCCTGGTGCGAACACTGGGGCCTCACTGCGGCGATGGTCTGCGCCAATTTTCTGGCGCCTTATTGCCGATTGCCGAAACCAATTGTCCACCGCAGGAGCCTCGGTCTGGCTCTGATGCCAAGGAGTCAGAACCGGCTGATACCCTAATACACATTGAAAAGGAGTAAGGTTAGTGGAGGAGTGACGTAGCGAGTTCTGAGCCATCTCTACCCAGGGCACGAACTTCGCCCACTCCCCCGGCCATCTCTGGCAATAAGACCGCAGAAACCTACCCACATCCTGGTTAACTCTCTCCACCTGCCCATTACTCTCGGGGTGAAAACCTGAGGTAAGACTAACCGAGATCCCCAGACGCTCCATGAACGCCTTCCAGACCCTTGATGTGAACTGGGGACCCCGATCAGACACTATATCCTCAGGCACCCCATAGTGCCGGAAAACGTGTGTAAACAGGGCCTCTGCAGTTTGTAAGGCCGTAGGGAGACCGGGAAAAGGGAGGAGACGACAAGACTTCGAAAACCGATCCACAACGACCAGGATCATGGTGTAACCCTGTGAAGGTGGAAGATCAGTCAAAAAATCCACCGACAGGTGCGACCACGGCCGTTGAGGAACGGGTAGAGGTTGTAGCTTACCTCTGGGCAGGTGTCTAGGAGCCTTGCACTGGACGCACACCGAGCAGGAACAAACATAAATCCTCACATCCTTAGCGAAAGTGGGCCACCAGTACCTCCCATCAAGACAGCGCATCGTCCGACCTATCCCAGGATGACCAGAGGAGGGTGACGTGTGAGCCCAATAGATCAATCGGTTGCTGACAGCAGACGGAACGTACAGACGACCAGCTGGACACTCAGGGGGAGAGGGCTCTGCACGTGACGCCCGCTCAATGTCTGCGTCCAGCTCCCACACTACAGGCGCCACCAGACACGAAGCTGGGAGTATGGGAGTGGGATCCATGGATCGCTCCTCTGTGTCATACAGCCGAGACAATGCGTCTGCCTTAACATTCTGGGAGCCTGGTCTGTAAGAAAGAGTAAACACAAAACGAGTGAAAAACATGGCCCACCTTGCCTGGCGAGGATTCAGTCTCTTCGCCTGCCGGATGTATTCCAGATTGCGGTGGTCAGTCCAGATGAGAAAAGGGTGTTTAGCCCCCTCAAGCCAATGCCTCCACACCTTCAAGGCTTCTACGACAGCTAACAACTCTCGGTTCCCCACATCATAGTTTCGCTCCGCCAGGCTGAGCTTCTTCAAAAAAGAAAGCACAGGGGCGAAGCTTCAGTGGCGTACCCGAACGCTGAGAGAGCACTGCTCCTATCCCAGCTTCGGATGCGTCCACCTCCACTATGAATGGCAAAGAGGGATCCGGATGAGCCAACACAGGCACCGAGGTAAACAGAGTCTTCAGGTGCCCAAAAGCCCTGTTCGCCTCAGCTGACCCCTTTAGCAGTGAGATAATGGGAGCAGCAACCTGACCAAAACCCCGGATAAACCTCCAGTAGTAATTGGCAATCCCCAAAAAACGCTGCACCTCCTTTACCGTGGTTGGAGTCGGCCAATTACGCACGGCTGTAATGCGGTCGCTCTCCATCTCCACTCCTGAAGTGGAAATCCGATGCCCTAGGAAGGAGATGGATTGTTGGAAGAACAAGCATTTCTCAGCCTTGACATATAGATCATGCTCCAACAGGTGACCAAGCACCCTGCGCACCAGGGACACATGCTCGGCACGTGTAGCGGAGTATATCAGAATATCATCGATATATACCACTAGACCCTGCCCGTGCAGGTCCCAGAAGATCTCATCTACAAATGATTGGAAAACTGATGGAGCATTCATCAACCCATATGGCACGACAAGGTACTCATAATGACCTGAGGTGATGCTAAATGCCGTCTTCCACTCATCACCCTTCCTAATACGCACCAGATTGTACGCACTCCTGAGATCCAATTTTGTGAAAAAACGTGCCCCGTGCATTAACTCAATAACCGTATTGATCAGAGGTAGCGGGTAACTATATTTCACTGTGATTTTATTAAGACCTCGATAATCAATGCACGGGTGTAAACCGCCATCCTTTTTTTTCACAAAAAAAGAATCTCGAAGAGACGGGTGAAATGGATGGCTGAATGAACCCCTGATGCAGGGATTCAGAGACATATGTCTCCATAGCCTCCGTCTCCGCTTGCGACAGGGGATACACGTGACTCTTGGGATATGCAGCATCTACCAGGAGATCTATCGCACAATCCCCCCATCGACGGGGTGGTAATTGAGTCGCCTTCTTTTTACAGAAGGCGAGAGCCAAATCGGCATATTCGGGGGGAATGCGCATGGTGGAGACCTGGTCTGGACTTTCCACCGTAGTAGCACCAATGGAAACCCCTAAACACCTAAGGAAAATACTAATCTTCTCCTTGTGACCCTCCTGCGTTATCATACACAAAGGTGCGGTTACCTCCCTGATAAATCCTGACCCTAATGGTCGACTATCTAAGGCATGAATAGGGAAAGGCATATCCACAGGAACAATAGGGATCCCTAAACTATGAGCTAAACTTTTATTAATGAAATTCCAAGCCGCACCTGAATCTACTAGCGCCTTATACTGGGAATGGAGGGAAAAATCAGGAAGAGACCGAGACAAACATTAGTGCAACAGAGGGCTCTGGATGAGAATGGTGCCTACTCACCTGGGGTGATGCCAGAATGCCCTGCCTGCCTTCTCTTTTCCCAGAGGAACCAACCCGGCACCGACCAGCAGTGTGCCCTCTGCGACCATGAATGGTGCTCCAGCGGGAACCCCCTCCGGTCTCCGTGCGCACCATCCCTCCCGTTCTTGTGACCATTTTGACCCCACGGGGTGAGATCTTGCGTGGAGCCCCAGATTGAGGGAGATTATCAGTGGACTTGTATGTCTTCCATTTCCTAATAATTGCTCCCACAGTTTTCTTCAAACCAAGCGGCTTACCTATTGCAGATTCAGTCCGGTGTCCTTTGACAACTCTTTGGTCTTGGCCATAGTGGAGTTTGGAGTGTGACTGTTTGAGGTTGTGGACAGGTGTATTTTAGACTGATAACAAGTTCAAACAGGTGCCATTAATACAGGTAACGAGTGGGGGACAGAGGAGCCTGTGAGAGACAGAAATCTTGCTTGTTATTTTCCACCATCATTTGCAAATAAATTCATAAAAAATCCTACAATGTGATTTTCAGGATTTTTTTCCTCATTTGAAGTGAAGTGTGCCTATGATGAAAATTACAGGCCTCTCTCATCTTTTTAAGTGGGAGAACATGCACAATTGGTGGCTGACTAAATACTTTTTTTGCCCCACTGTATATGTCTGTGTGGGTGCGCACATAATTTAGTGAGATGTGTGCTAACGTTGTCACGACTTCCGCCGAAGTTGTTCCCTCTCCTTGTTCGGGCGGCATTTGGCAGTCGACGCCACCGACCTTCTAGCCATCGCAGATCCACTTTTCATTTTCCATTGGTTTTGTCTTGTCTTCCATCACACCTGGTTCCAATTCCATGAAATACATGTTGTACTATGTATTTAACCATTCTCTCTGTTCCCACCCATGTCCTTGTCCGTAATTGTTTGTTGTAGTGCTTGTGCACGGTATGCTGGTAATTACTGGGTTTTGTTTGACCCATTTATTGTATTATTCTGTTTGTAAACCATTGTAAATCAGTTTCCGCTCTCCAGCGCCTGACTTCTCTGCTGCCAGTAGCATCGCATTACAAACGTGCAGAGAATCAGAGCAGGTGGTCAGTCCAGTTCAAGTGTTTGGCTGTCTGACATCTTTTAGTTAGAAACGGTCTGTCTCGGAGCCTGTTGATATCAGACCTCATGCGCCGATACCGTCTGCCTGTTGGTACAGGAGAGCAGCTCGTGGCTGGGTTGTGTGGGGTTCATCATGGACAAACTGAAATGGTCCAACCACACAGAGAGTGTGGTGAAGAAGGCGCAGCAGCGCCTCTCAAATCTCAGGAGGCTGAAGAAATTTGGCTTGTCACCAGAAACACACACAAACCTTTACAGATGCACAATCGAGAGCATCCTATCGGGCTGTATCACTGCCTGGTACGGCAACTGCTCCACCCATAACCGTAAGGCTAGTGAGGTCTACACAACGCATCACCTGGGGCAGACTACATGCCAGGACACCTACACCACCCTACACCACCCGATGTCACAGGAAGGCCAAAAAGATCATCATGGACAACAACCACCCGAGTCACTGCCTGTTCACCCCATTATCATCCAGAAGGCGAGGTCAGTACAGGTGCATCAAAGCAGGGACTGAGAGACTGAAACATAGCTTCTATCTCAAGGCCATCAGACTGTTAAAACAGGTAGGGACAGGGACATGCTGAAGATATCAGTAAAGACGCACGCCAGCTGGTCAGCACACACTGAGGATGTGGCCAGGGATGACATCTGGGACGGCAGCTTTGTGATCATTCACTTTATTGATAGTTTTCCTTGCGTCAGCCTCAGAGAAACAAAGCACCTGGTCGTCCGGAGAAGCGAGTCTTCCTGGATGGCTCGGTATTGTGTGCCCTGAAGCGAGCATAGCATGTGTTAAGCTGGTCTGGGATGGAGGCTTCTGTGTGCACAGCACAACTGGATTTGCCTTTTTAGTCTGTAGTCCTTGCCACATGTGAGGCAAGTCGGAGTTGTTGAACATCAATTGAAGTTTGAGTCTATTGTCTTTTTGTGTCCCTAATGGTCATGTGCTGTGGGTGGATGTTTGTATATGCGGGAATCAGAGCACCATGCTTTTTTTGGTGTCCATTACCCTGCAAGATTCCCCTAGTTCCATAAATTACACCCCTGTCTCCCCTCCTGAGCTGGCCTCTCCCACCCCTGAGTGTTCTACCGGCAGCCTGCCCACCATGACAGAGAGGGGGAGAAAGAAGGAGCACACAAGGGGGAAGAGGGAGGGAGGGAGGGAGGGAGGGAGGGAGGGAGGGAGGGAGGGAGGGAGGGAGGGAGGGAGGGAGGGAGGGAGGGAGGGAGGGAGGGAGGGAGGGAGATCCAATGCCGTGCCCATACCCAATTCTGCCTCACCGTTGCCACGCCAATATTTATTCATCCCCACCGTCACTTAAAAGTAACTTCACTCAACCTTTTTCTTCCTCCTCTCTCTTTCCCCATTCATCCCTCCTTATACACAATTCAAGGTCGTGAGTGCCTGTGCTCTTTGGATCTTCAGATGAATGAACCAGGGGAGAGTAAAGACGTCTCCTCTTTGACGTGCGTGTGTGTGTGCATGCATGTGTGTGTATATTCTTTGATGGATGAGGCCCTGTCTAACTGTAAAGTAGGACCCCATTCACCATTAACAGCAACAGAGATCATTTTTTTAAACTGTCAGAGGGGAGCATCATGTCACTATTATGAAGCAGGTTGCTTTCCATTTAATCATCAAACTAGCCTAAGCTGGTTACTAAGAGAATGGTGGTATAATGTACTCATACTTTCCTTTTCAGTTTCTATGAAACGACTGTTCACTTTGGTGTGTATTGAGTCCGCAATCAGAATGACAATATAATGTTTTGATCATATTGTGAGATGTGAAGGTCCTGGGTGTTCTGGCTTCAATCCAAATGTATCTAACAAGATAAAGAATGGCTGAGAGACCTATTGCATTAAATTCCGCATTCACATCACTGAACCAAAAGACACCTCTTGAGATCAGGGGTCATTGTAAAGAGAGACAACATTGCCATCTTCTGGCTACGAAAGTAATCACACCCAACTGTATCTTTATATATATTCATTTTTTATTTCACCTTTATTTAACCAGGTAGGCGAGTTGAGAACAAGTTCTCATTTACAACTGCGACCTGGCCAAGATAAGCAAAGCAGTGCGACAAAAACAGCAACATCATAAACAAACGTACAGTCAATAACACAATAGAAAAATCTATGTACAGTGTGTGCAAATGTAGAAGAGTAGGGATGTAGGCAATAAATAGGCCATAGTTAATTACAATTACATAATTACAATTTAGCATTAACACTGGAATGATAGATGTACAGATGATGATGTGCAAGTAGAGATACTGGGATGCAAAAGAGCAAGAGGGTAAGTAATAATATGGGGACAAGGTAGTTGGGTGTGCTATTTACAGATGTTTACAGGTACAGAGGGAGATATAAGACTCCAGCTCCAGTGATTTTTGCAATTCGTTCCAGTCATTGGCAGCAGAGAACTAGAAGGAAAGGCGGCCAAAGGCTTTGGGGATGACCAGTGAAATATACCTGCTGGAGCTCGTGCTACGGGTGAGTGTTGCTATGGTGACCAGTGACCTGAGATAAGCCGGGGCTTTACCTAGCAAAGACTTATAGATAACCTGGAGCCAATGGTATTGGCGACAAAGATGTAGTGAGGGCCAGCCAACGAGAGCATACAGGTAGCAGTGGTGGGAAGAATATGGGGGTTTGGTGACAAAATGGATGGCACAGTAATAGACTACATCCAGTTTGCTGAGTAGAGTATTGGAGGCTATTTTGTAAATGACATCGCCGAAGTCAAGGATCGGTAGGATAGTCAGTTTTACAAGGGCATGTTTGACAGCATGAGTAAATGAGGCTTAGTTGCGAAATAGGAAGCCGATTCTAGATTTAATTTTCTATTTCGCTTTGTTGCAAAATAGGAAGCCAATTCTAGATTTAATTTTGTATTGGAGATGTTAATGCGAGTCTGGGAGGAGAGTTTACAGTCTAACCAGACACCTAGGTATTTGTAGTTGTCCACATATTCTAAGTCAGAACCGTCCAGAATAGTGATGCTAGTCGGGCGGGAGGATGTGGGCAGCAATCAGTTGAAGAGCATGCACTTTTACTAGCATTTAAAAGCAGTTGGAGGCCACGGAAGGAGTGTTGTATGGTGTTGAAGCTTGTTTGGAGGTTTGTTAGCACAGTGTCCAAAAAAGCGCCAGATGTACACAGAACGGTGTCGTTTGCGTAGAGGTGGATCAGAGAATCACCAGCAGCAAGAGCGAAATCATTGATATATACAGAGAAAAGGGTCGGCCCGAAGATTTAACCCTGTGGCACCACCATAGAGACTGCCAGAGGTTCGGAAAACAGGCCCTCCGATTTGAAACACTGAACTCTATCTGAGAAGTAGTTGGTGAACAAGGCGAGGCAGTAATTTGAGAATGCAAGGCTATTGAGCCTGCCGATAAGAATGCGGTGATTGACAGAGTCGAAAGCCTTGGCCAAGGTCGATGAAGTTAATGTAATGCCATTCAACATCAATGCTGAGGAGGGAACATTTCAGTTGGAGCATGTCCAGGTTTCTATGGCTTCGTTTGGACAGGCAGCCCAATTCTGTTATTTTTTTGAGTAATTGGTCTTTTGACCAATCAGATATACTCTGAAAAAGAGCTGAAGCGAAAATATCTAATGTGATTGGTCAAAAGACCAATTAGTGGAAAAAATATAATAATTGGGCTGCCTGTCTAAACACATCCCTTTTCTTTCTGTTTCCGACCCAAACCTCAGTCCTTCGATTACAGAGGACTGAAAAGGATTACGAACAAGAATCGTTACCCCCTACCCGATGTCCGCCGCCTTGGAGTGCCCCTAGGAGCCCAATTCTTCACCAAACTGGATCTCCGCAACGCTTAAAATCTGGTGAGAATCAGGAAGGGAGATGAGTGGAAAACTGCCTTTAACACCCCTAGTGGTCACTGAGTATTTAGTCATGACCTTCGGAATATCGAATTCACTCAGTCTTTCAAGCAATGATCAATGACACTCTTAGGGATATGTTGAATCGGTTCATCTTTGTTTACCTCGACGACATCCTGATCTTCTCCAAAAACCCTTCCGGGAACACATACGGCCCTGTCCCAACTCACTCAAGCAGGTTTTTGCTGGAATCCCAAGGCAGACAGGGCATTCATAGAGCTCAAGGGACATTTCACCTCCGGACCCATCCTCGTTCATCCTGATCCTACTCATCCCTTTGTGGTAGAGGTGGACGCCTCAGACACCGGAGATGGGGCGGTCCTTTCACAGCGAAACGAGGAGGACAAGAAACTGCACCCATTCGCCTTTCTCTCCAAGCGGTTCTCGCCAGTGGTACTCAACTACGATGTAGGCAACCGGGAGCTCTTGGCAGTTAAGTGGGCCCTTGAGGGGTGTAGACACTGGTTGGAACTTCTGCTTCATCTTCTGGTCTCTTCTCTGCACCTGGGTCCAACTTTACCACATCACAGTTAAAGCATCTCTCAATCCCTTCTCTTAACATGTATGGCCACAAAACATAATCAAGCAGCTGACCAATTATGACCAAATTAACCTCTCTGGTGTAGGCGGGACACTTGCTTCCCACATGGCTAATAGCCAGGGAAAATGCAGAGCGCCAAATACAAATACATTTCTATAAAAATCTAAGTTTCATTAAACGACACATGCAAGATAGCAAATTAAAGCTACACTCGTTGTGAATCCAGCCAACATGTCAGATTTCAAAAATGTTTTTCGGCAAAAGCATAAGATGCTATTATCTTATTAGCACAACAGTAAACAATGAGAGTAGCATATTTCAACTCTGCAGGCGCGACACAAAATGCAGAAATAAAATATAAATCATGCCTTACCTTTGAGAAGCTTCTTTTGTTAGCCCTCCTATATGTCCCATAAACATCACAAATGGTCCTTTTGTTTGATTAATTCTGTTGATATATATCCAAAATGACCATTTATTTGGCACATTTGATCCAGAAAAACACTGCTTCCAACTTATACAACGTCGCTACAAAATATCTCAAATGTTACCTGTAAACTTTGCCAAAACATTTCAAACTACTTTTGTAATACAACTTTAGGTATTTGTAAACGTATATAATCGATCAAATTGAAGACTGGATGATCTGTGTTCAATACAGGAGCAAAACAAACCGACACTACTTTTTTGGTTACGCGCCTCAATCAAAAGGTACACATGAAGTGACGTTCGTTCTGAGCTATGGTACTTCTTCATTACACAAAGGAAAAACCTCAACCAATTTCTACAAACTGGTGACATCCAGTGGAAGCGGTAGGAACTGCAGGAAAGTCTATTAGAATTCTGGATTCCCCATGAAATCATATTGAAAAGACGGTGACCTAAAAAAAACAAATCTGAATGGTTTGTCCTCGGGGTTTCGCCTGCTAAATAAGTTCTGTTATACTCACAGACATGATTCAAACAGTTTTAGAGACTTCAGAGTGTTTTCTATCCAATGTTAATAAAAATATGCATATATTAGCATCTGGCACAGAGTAGGAAGAAGTTCAACTCTGGGCACGCTATTCATCCAAAAGAGAAAATGCTGCCCCCTATATCAAAAAGTTTAATTGAAATTCATTCCAGGAGACTACCTCATGAAAAGGTTTGAGAGAATGCCAAGAGTGTGCAAAGCGGTCATCAAGGGTGGCGAATTTTGTAACGGCGTTCGTCTGTTGAAGGAGAGTCGGACCAAAATGCAGCGTGGTGGTTTCTCATGTTCTTTAATGTAGAATAGCGATACATGAAATAACTTATAAATATACAAAACAACAAACGGAACGTGAAAACCTATACAGCCTGTCTGGTGAATAACTAACACAGAGACAGGAACAATCACCCACAAAATACACAGTGAAACCCAGGCTACATAAATATGGTTCCCAATCAGAGACAACGAAAATCACCTGACTCTGATTGAGAACCGCCTCAGGCAGCCAAGCCTATGCTAGACACACCCCTAATCAACCACAATCCCAATGCCTACAAAAACCCCAATACGACAACACAAAAAACCCATGTCACACCCTGGCCTGAACAAATAATTAAAGAAAACACAAAATACATAGACCAAGGCGTGACAACTTTGAAGAATCTCAAATATAAAATATATTTTGATTTGTTTAAACACAGTGGCAGGTCATTTTGACTCGAGGACAGCAGGAGGGTTAAAGGCTATTTCAGTTCAGCACCCGCCAGTGGTGACAATTGAAACGCCCTGATTCAGAAACTGAGGACGTTCCGGTTCCCTGGGTTGTGGACTTTGTGCGTTTGGGTATTGATCAAAACTAAACATGGCGGTGTTCGCCTTAGCAATCTCACTAGGATAAAGACCACCTCCATTCCTGTAATTACTGAAAGAGATCATGATACCTCACATCTCAAAATAGGGCTACTTAATGTTAGATCCCTTACTTCAAAGGCAATTATAGTCAATGAACTAATCACTGATCATAATCTTGATGTGATTGGCCTGACTGAAACATGGCTTAAGCCTGATGAATTTACTGTTTTAAATGAGGCCTCACCTCCTGGCTACACGAGTGACCATATCCCCCGTGCATCCCGCAAAGGCGGAGGTGTTGCTAACATTTACGATAGCAGATTTCAATTTACAAAAAAAAATGACGTTTTCGTCTTTTGAGCTTCTAGTCATGAAATCTATGCAGCCTACTCAATCACTTTTTATAGCTACTGTTTACAGGCATCCTGGGCCATATACAGCGTTTCTCACTGAGTTCCCTGAATTCCTATCGGACCTTGTAGTCATAGCAGATAATATTCTAATCTTTGGTGACTTTAATATTCACATGGAAAAGTCCACAGACCCACTCCAAAAGGCTTTCGGAGCCATCATCGACTCAGTGGGTTTTGTCCAACATGTCTCTGGACCCACTCACTGTCACAGTCATACGCTGGACCTAGTTTTGTCCCATGGAATAAATGTTGTGGATCTTAATGTTTTTCCTCATAATCCTGGACTATCGGACCACCATTTTATTACGTTTGCAATTGCAACAAATAATCTGCTCAGACCCCAACCAAGGAACATCAAAAGTCGTGCTATAAATTCACAGACAACACAAAGATTCCTTGATGTCCTTCCAGATTCCCTCTGTCTACCCAAGGACGCCAGAGGACAAAAATCAGTTAACCACCTAACTGAGGAACTCAATTTAACCTTGCGCAATATCCTAGATGCAATTGCACCCCTAAAAACTAAAAACATTTCTCATAAGAAACTAGCTCCCTGGTACACAGAAAATACCCGAGCTCTGAAGCAAGCTTCCAGAAAATTGGAACGGAAATGGCGCCACACCAAACTGGAAGTCTTCCGACTAGCTTGGAAAGACAGTACCGTGCAGTACCGAAGAGCCCTTACTGCTGCTCGATCATCCTATTTTTCTAACTTAATTGAGGAAAATAATAACAATCCGAAATTCCTTTTTGATACTGTCGCAAAGCTAACTAAAAAGCAACATTCCCCAAGAGAGGATGACTTTCACTTTAGCAGTGATAAATTCATGAACTTCTTTGAGGAAAAGATTATGATTATTAGAAAGCAAATTACGGACTCCTCTTTAAATCTGCGTATTCCTCCAAACCTCAGTTGTCCTGAGTCTGCACAACTCTGCCAAGACCTAGGATCAAGAGAGACGCTCAAATGTTTTAGTACTATATCTCTTGACACAATGATGAAAATAATCATGGCCTCGAAACCTTCAAGCGGCATACTGGACCCTATTCCAACTAAACTACTGAAAGAGCTGCTTCCTGTGCTTGGCCCTCCTATGTTGAACATAATAAACGTCTCTCTTTGCACCGGATGTGTACCAAACTCACTAAAAGTGGCAGTAATAAAGCCTCTCTTGAAAAAGCCAAACCTTGACCCAGAAAATATAAAAAACTATCGGCCAATATCGAATCTTCCATTCCTCTCAATTTATTTTTGAAAAAGCTGTTGCACAGCAACTCACTACCTTCCCGAAGACAAACAATGTATACGAAATGCTTCAGCCTGGTTTTAGACCCCACCATAGCACTGAGACGGCACTTGTGAAGGTGGTAAATGACCTTTTAATGGCATCAGACCGAGGCTCTGCATCTGTCCTCGTGCTCCTAGACCTTAGTGCTGATTTTGATACCATCGATCACCACATTCTTTTGGAGAGATTGGAAACCCAAATTGGTCTACACGGACAAGTTTTGGCCTGGTTTAGATCTTATCTGTCGGAAAGATATCAGTTTGTCTCTGTGAATGGTTTGTCCTCTGACAAATCAACTGTAAATTTCGGTGTTCCTCAAGGTTCCGTTTTCGGACCACTATTGTTTTCACTTATATATTTTACCTCTTGGGGATGTCATTCGAAAACATAATGTTAACTTTCACTGCTATGCGGATGACACACAGCTGTACATTTCAATGAAACATGGTGAAGCCCCAAAATTGCCCTCACTAGAAGCATGTGTTTCAGACATAAGGAAGTGGATGGCTGCAAACCTTCTACTATTAAACTCGGACAAAACAGAGATGCTTGTTCTAGGTCCCAAGAAACAAAGAGATCTTCTGTTGAATCTGACAATTAATTTTAATGGTTGTACAGTCGTCTCAAATAAAACTGTGAAGGACCTCGGCGTTACTCTGGACCCTGATCTCTCTTTTGAAGAACATATCAAGACCATTTCGAGGACAGCTTTTTTCCATCTACGTAACATTGCAAAAATCAGAAACTTTCTGTCCAAAAATGATGCAGAAAAATTAATCCATGCTTTTGTCACTTCTAGGTTAGACTACTGCAATGCTCTACTTTCCGGCTACCCGGATAAAGCACTAAATAAACTTCAGTTAGTGCTAAATACGGCTGCTAGAATCCTGACTAGAACCAAAAAATGTGATCATATTACTCCAGTGCTAGCCTCTCTACACACAAGGGCTGATTTCAAGGTTTTACTGCTGACCTACAAAGCATTACATGGGCTTGCTCCTACCTATCTCTCTGATTTGGTCCTGCCGTACATACCTACACGTA